>NW_025322277.1:0-81243 GCF_019176455.1 Solea senegalensis | reverse complement strand
AATGAACATGTCACGGCAGAACATGGTGGTGCACGTGACATACTCACACACACAACCTCCCCTCCATGGTCTTTATTTAAATACCCAGCTATTCCAATTTTTTTGACTATCCTTGACTAGCCCCTCCTTCTCCTCACCTGCCTGCAGTGCTGCTACAGAGAGTGTTGTTGTGAGTCATCTCTGTGACAGTGGGATACAGGCCACAGATTGTTTGCTGCTCTGAAAAGACCATGGACTGACTGAAATGATTGTACTCCATTATTTAGTGCAAAGAGGCTGTGACACACGCACGCGCGCACAAAAAACACCACATGTTCCACATGTGCTGCCACGGTCATGCCTCCTTTCTGTCCATGTGCCATGTTTGTGAGTAACGTGTGCATGTGTGTGTGTGCGAGAGAGAGAGATGAGTCACAGAGTGGTTTGTTGCAGATTTCAAGAGCCAAACAGCAAAACCTGGTCAGAGGCAGAAGCATGCACTGACTTACAGCCTCATAACGGCAAACTCAACATGGAGCCTCTTCAGTGTTTATGTCTGTACTTTCTCTTCACCTGTATCTCAGCAACACTTTCCACAACACACGCACAAACACACACAGTGAGGAGAGAAGGTGGAGTAAAGACAGGATAGTAAACTGTGAGATGGACAATTCAACCACTCCACAACATCAAACCTCACATACATGTATGTGATGTGTACAGAGAAAAAACATGTCCAAATATAGAAATACTAATGATATATTGATATGAAGGCCACATTCAATAATGATCTAGTGAACCAAGAACTAGTGTTAAAGGAGATGAAAAGAATGTATTAAAATGTACTTAACCTTTAAAAAGATAAATCACTGTACTATAACTGCACGTGTACACACATACATAATCATTGTTGCAGTAGAGAATCATAATTTGAGTCTAATTATGAAATAGTCATTGGTATAATTAATCCATACTTATTAAGCCAAATGATAAATAATTGTATTTGCATGGTTAGAAATAAATTAATGAAATGATGATGACTTCACTGTCCTCTGTAATCATGAGGTGACTTTCCTTCTCAACACAAATAAAGTTCAGTACAGGCGTGAACCAGCTGCTTGAAAAGATTCACTTTAATTAAGAAATGAACAGGAAGTGAGACCATTTAGATTTAAGTTGCTGTGATGCTGTGTGTCAGAGCATCACTTGGTTTTTGTTGTTGTTGCACATCCTGTGCCTTGAGCCCAGGAACAATCATGTAAATAAATTCCACTCTTTATTTATCAACAAGTCCTGGAAAAAGCATGTGTGCTGCAGAGGAAATGAGGTGTGTCAGTGATGCGGAGGTGTTTTATTTCCAGTAAACTGTAACTTTAACCCACAAGTTGTTCTGTACAGTAACAGGACGTCAGTGTGATGACGACCAAAAAGAGACATTAAAGCCGTAGGAAAAGTAGAACTCCCTTTTCTTCCTCTGCCCCTGTGACTGTTGATGATACAAACAAAGTGAGTAAGCTTACTATGAGTAGCTTGTATATTCAAATGAACAGGGTTATTCGTCAACAATTAACAAATTCATTTTAACAAAACTTGTGTAAGAGTTTGAATTCAGATGATCTTTGTCAGATATTTTCCACCCATATAATGTTACTTTATTAGTAACACTGTAGTTTGAAATTTGCAGATGACGTTGTTTATATTTAAATAATGTTTTGTCTTAATATACACTTGGGGGGCTTTGCACAACAGTTTTGCCATTTACTCATTAACACGGCTATACACAGAGCCTGGCTATGTTGAGCCTCCTTCATACTAAAGCCCTCAGGTCTACTCTTCATGTAATAACTGCGCCACCCTGTGGCTAAACATCAGCACTGAAGTCATAACTCCACAAGTTCTAATTTTCAATGATTATTAACACTATTATTGTGATTTGAAGCCGTGTCTTGACTGTGTGTGATTGGGACCTCTGTTGGGGACTTTATAGATGCTCTTCATTTAGGCAGGGAATGTAATTCGGGTAAAAGTTTTCCACAATGTGCATTCACTCACTCAGCTAAAATAATAATAATTATGTATCACATTCTGCCAAAACAACCACCTGTTATAGTTTCACTTGACTAAAATAAATGTGAACCATACATGGCTGTAGAAAGAGAATAGTAGCCTATACTAGTGTAAATAAATAAATAAAATAAAAGAATAGACGATAGAGTGAAACTGAAACTATAGCTGGAGAGAGTGAAAAACTATTAGGGATATGGTTTGATGAGAAAGTTACATGGAAGTTACATATTCTAAAATGAATGGACAAATGTAGGAAGATATTGAATATAATGAGATGTTTAGTTGGTAGGGAATGGGGAGCAGATAGGAAAGCTTTAAGGGCTATTATTAGGATCAGTGCTAGATTATGGCTGTGTGGTGTATGGATCTGCAGCAAGCACACATCTCAAAAAACTGGATACACTACAGTATCAGGCTCTAAGATTATGCACAGGAGCTTTTAAAACAACCCCGACATCAGCACTCCAAGTAGAAATGGGAGAAATGCCACTAGAATTAAGAAGGATACAGAACTCATTGAACTAGTGGACCAGACTCCAGGGTCATAATGAGTATCATCCAACACGAGACACATTAAAACCATGTTGGGAAAAGGAGAAAGGAAACAAAAGAAGCTTTGAATGGTCAATCAGACATCATCAGAGCTCACAGTAGACCAATACAGCGTTAGCCCAAAAGTACCACTGTCAACAATAGCACCATGTATACTTCCAGATGCCACCATAGATTTTACATGGTTAGAGAAGAAAAACCTATCCCAAAAAACGGGAATAGGAGTCTTCATACCAGAACTTCAAATTAAAAAATGGAAACGAATAAGTGACAATGTATCAGTGTACAACTTACTGCTATTCTATTAGCAGTCCAGTGGGTGGAAGAAATACAACCACTGAAAACAATGATCTGTTCAAACTCAAGTTCATCACACACAAGCCTATAGTCAAGCCATTCTGAAAGCAGACAAGACCTCATAATAGAAATACAACAAACATTATATAGAATTCCGATGAGATGGGACTCACAGTAATATGTTTATGGATACCAGCACACAAAGGGAACGTAATAGCAGACAAGGTGGCAAAAGCAGCAAGAGGACATAATAATATAGATTTAGCAATACAATTAAGCAAAACAGAAATGAACAGCATCAAAAACTAAAGATGGTTTTACAGTATCCACAGAAAAGTGGGAGCGGCTAGGCACATGGAAAGAAGCAGGAAAGAGGAAAATATAATATCGAAGATCAGATTTGGCCATACAGGATTGAAAAACACATTATTTCTCATCAATAAACACAATACAGACAGATGTGATCACTGTGTGCAGAAGGAATCCATTCATCATTTTATAACACAATGTCAGAAATACCAAAGGGAGAGAGAAATAATGATTAAAAAGTTGAGAGACATTGAAGAGGAATTGGAGTTGGTAGTATCGTGGAAGAACCGGAGTGAGTGTTGCAAGATATTACTTCAGTTTCTTAAAACCACAAAGTTGATTGGAGGATATAGGATGTGTGTGTGCGTGTGTATGAATAGGTATATGTATATGTATGCATATATAGGTTGTTGTTTTGTAGTATGCAGAAAAAATCTTGTCTGCTTGATTTTATTTTTATGTTTTCAATGTTTTAAACTGTTTTTATTTCTATATGCTACTTGTTTTTTTAAAAAATTGATTTTGTTTTAATTTCCAATGTATTTACTTGCTTCTGTAAAGCACTATGAATTGCCTTGTGTAAGAATGGCGCTATACAAATAAACTTGCCTTGCCTATGTATATCTGTATATATATATATATAATTATGATTTATTTTATTATTTTTACTTTTAAGTAATAGTTCAGTTAGATCAACGTTTCGATTCACACTCCATACCAGATGGTGGCGGTAATGCACCAAATCGTTGTTTGCCAACCGCCATAAAACCTCAGGAAAGAAGAAGAAGGAGAAGCATAAAGCGGAGACTGATTGATTGGTGACACACAACACACCTGCTGCTCATCTTCACGCAGACGCGAAAAAAAGTGTCGCTGCTTAACTACTGAAACTGTTCCGGGAGGAAGGAACTTGTGGCAGTAATGCACCAACCGCCATAAAACCTCACAAAAGGAGGGAACTTTTTTAAAAAAAAGAAGAGAGAACAAAAAAGAAAACTACCTCGGCGTGACGTCAGACGCCGAAAAGGTGCACGCGGCCTCCAGGATGGCGTGTTCGACCTGGTCCAGGTTGATGGCCCGTCCAGAATGGTGAGTAACTTAAGTTATCTTAATGGTGACTCTGTTTGCTGAATTATATGCCCAAACTTAGCTCAAAATTAGCCTTAACTCAATATTCAACCTGTGCCTCATTGTCAGCCAGTTATCTGAATTGACAGCCGTTTTGTCTGTTTACAGCAGTTAAATCATTGGTTTAAATGGGGCTACAACTAATTTCTATTTTCATTAACCTGTGATTTATTTTCATGTTTGGTCCATAAAATGTTAAATGTTGTTCACTGTTTTTAAATTCAGTTATATTCTTAAATTATTTGGATTCAATGATTGCTTAAATAGAGCAAAGAGATTAGGAAATATTTGCATTCAACAAAATAAAGAAAATCTCAAACTCAAACACTTAAACCAATCCATTATCAAAATAGACAAAACAAGACTAAAAACAAGTTAAAATGGCTGCTGTGCTATGTTAACTCACTTATCCACTCATGGTCATTACTATTGAGTTTTTCACTGGACTTTGTTTTTTTATGTTAAATGTTTAAAAACAGATTCAGGGTTATACATGTCTTTAATAATTCTAAACTTTTCATGTAATGTAAAGTTTTAATGTAGTCATTAAAATACAAACTTTTTTTTTTTAAAGGAACAACCTGCTTTCTGCTCACGGAGACCTGGTCGGACCCGCCATATACAAAAGCCTGATGCTGTCAAAAAAAGGTGAGTGACACCTTTAGAGATAATTTACTACATCATTGAAAATATTATCGCTGATTTTCATAATGTATTTAACTGATGGCAATATATCATATTAATTTAATCACCCATGTATAATATAAGTTTTTTGTGTTTTTAAAGAGTGTGGCTACTGACATCTCTATACTTGAACTTAAAAGGCATTCCTTAAATCTTAATCAACTTTATTCTACATCTCTTGTGATTATGTTAATTTCTTTGTTTCACTGTTATAATAGAATTTCTGCTGGCAGCAATGTTTTCACTGAAACTGAGTCTTTATATCTCAGGCTGGGTGAACCATGTCTGTAACTCATACAAACACATTCTAGAACACCTTACTTAGTTATTTTACACCTGTATGAACTTGAACATTGTCAAGGCTGGAGACTGGACTCAAACATTTTTTTTGTTTGTTTTTTCCCCCCAGATTGATCTTCATGAAGACTGTCAAAGAGTAGGTGTCATGATTTAATTCTGGGTGGCCGCCGTGTCCCCACACTTTCTTGGCCGCTGTGCCTACATCTCTCTGCTTTGTCCAACATGGCCACGTTATTTCTACTCTCCTGCTTTCCATCTGTTTAGCTGAGGGTTGTACATGGAGCATTTGCCACAGGTTGGTTTTGTATGTTCCTGTCCACTTTATTGGGTGGTCTGAAATCTGGTCCTTGTTGGTTATATTTTTGTGGAACTGCTGAGAGTGATTTGAAAGAATGAAGTGACTGATGGAGTGTTTGAAATTCTCTCTCTGAATGAATGGGTTGTTTGTGACTGAGATGCCTGGATTGAATAGTTAAGATGCTCTGAGAATATGATTATGTTCAGCAGTTCACATTAAAGTAGATATGGTGTCTTGAAGGGCTTAGATGCTTGATAAGTTATAATGCACTAACATTTCCTTTTTTTAGGTCTGTCTACAAAGGGTGAGTCCATTTTTTTTTTCTTCTCTTGCAGAGTAGGGGAATAAACAAAAGAAAACTTGTGTATTGTGGTTTTTTTTGAAAGTGAAGGGACTTGCTAGTCTGGCTGCACACAGCTAACTACCTACATGCATTCTTTCCAACTGTTACGCAGGCCGCGGGCCATCGCTCTTCCGGCCGCCGTGTCGATTTGTCCTGGCTCTCTTGCCTTTCCTTAGTTCTAAAAGAAAAAAAAATCTACTTGAACTGTTTTCTTTAGCACTGAAATATAGTGATGTTGGAGGACCAGATCTTAAATGAGGTTTAAATGGATGTTGGTGTACAGTTAAAGCTAGATGGTAGGAATAAAATTAATGTTGTGCCTTGTACGCTCTGTCACAAGGCTTAGACTTCTTGGCCGCCGTGCCTTTTTCTTTTTTTCTCTTCTCTTTTCCACCGTGGCCATTAATCTACCGTTAGCCCTAGAACGTTAAAATAGATCCTGGTGATCTACAAACACAGTACATGGCTTTAGATGGCAGCCCTGCCATTGCCTTTGTATGGCCATACGTGCCTTAATGCAAGTAGGCCATGATCGCTAACTGTGCCCGCGCCTTCATAGCCTACTTGTGTCATTGTACGTCTGGCCTTGCGCGTATAGTCATTTTACATAGGCAAACATGGGTGCCTTCCGCGTCCATGCACAGTAAGTGAACTAACCTGTACTTTTCTTTTAGCATCAATCAAGAGGAGCACCGACATCACTGCATGTCCATCCTAATTAGATTGCGTTTTAGTTGTGGTAAAATTTCAAATGTTAAGTGCAGTTTTTCTTTCTTGCTTGGCCACTGTGCCATTACTATACCTGCTCTGACCTGAATCTTGATTCTTCATGGCCACTGTGTCATGACTGTACTTGGTCTTGGTGTTCATGCCAGTCTACAATTTCTGATCTGTTTTTCCTACTAAGTTTTCCTGGTTGAGTGTGTGGGTGTGTGTGTGATGACTGACTTGGACTGACATTTTTCTGACCTTTGGACCAAGACTAACACTCCAATTGACTTTACTGCACCAGAAAGGTGAACCCAATTTAGGCTGCAAGACTGGCAAGATGCACACCAATTAGGCAACAAGCAAATTCAAATTCTTTCAAAAACAGGTACATTTTTTTACCTTTCAGGTAAGTATTAAAAGCCTTTGCCACATGATCTTTGTTGGTAAATCGTGTCCACTCAATTTATAAGTTAATTTGCATCCAAGCATTTCCAATGCCTGACACAATGTCATTACAATAATCAAATTTTTGAGTGCAAAGGCCTTTATTTACACACTGACACATGCCAAGACTGCCGTCATGGCATACGTCACTGTCTCTCTCTCTTTCGCTGTTCTGTCTGTCCCTCTCTCTCACTGGTCTGTCTCTCTCTCTTGCTGTTCTGTCTGTCTCTCTCTTTCGCTGTTCTGTCTGTCTCTCTCTTTCGCTGTTCTGTCTGTCCCTCTCTCTCACTGGTCTGTCTGTCCTGTGTGTCTTTCTGTCTGTCCTGTGTGGTCTCTGTCTGTCCTGTGTGTCAGATTTAGTCACTTTTTTAGTCTCAACTTAAATGGATGATTTTAAAGTTGATTAGTCGTGAGGCGTCTGATTTAGCAGGAAATGATGGTACCTTATTTTGAAATTAAAAATTTAATTTTGGTCTTGAATCTCAGTTATAGTTGCAACTTGGACTGTTGACAAACGTGGAAGCTGATGAATCATGTAGTAAATGCATCAAAGTTTAATGTACCATGTCTAAAGTTCTTTCAAAGTGCTGTTAAAATGTGGAAATTGATTATGATGAGCTATACCAGGTCTTTCTTTATTCTCAACTGGTAATTGCTTTGATAAGATAACTGGTTCCTGATTTGATTATGAAGCTAAACTTTTGATTTATATGCAAGTGTAGTCACATTAGATTGTAGATGTGATTCAACCCATGGATAATGTTATGATATACACTAAATCTGGCATTTGTTGGCACACTTTTGATATCCATTTAAGTCTTAAACTTTACCCACTGCCATCAGCCTTTGTAGTCGCTAACTGAAATCAAATTCAATATTAACACTGACTTGTCTCACTCTGCCAAGTTTATTTCCCTCTAAAGGAGTTGAACCTTTTTGTGTTCATAGTCTTTTTGCGCGTCATGTTGGGAGGCCTCCCAGCAGGGGATTTTCATTTTCCCCTGCAAAACTATACTTTACTCGCCTTAGGGATGCAGGACTATCCTGCATAGTTTCTTTCATAAATTAGATTGTAGGTTGCAGGATTAGAGCGCGTTTTTTTTCTTTAGGCGGACACAAACCTGGCAGAGAGACAACTCAGATTATTTAAGTGAAAGTTGCGCCAAATGTTCGAACTTTTTATCTTTCGATACGATGACTTGAAATAAAACCTTTATTTTGTGGGCTGAATTCAGACAGAAATCAGACAGAATTTGGCTTCATGTTAAAGACTGTTATGCAAGTAATTATCTTGTAGCAGGAGTGAACAGCTGCAGCTTTAATTTATTTTTCGTTATTTGATTTGTTTCTTGGATTGACTTGGTGTCTGGACCTTTGTGGTTAAGAGTGATCATGTAATCGTGTAAACACAAATGGTCTTTTGCCTCTTATTTGCGAAGCTGGCAGCTGGTTGAAATGGTAGGACTTTATGGCTTGCCCAAAGTGGGATTTTTGATAGAGCATATGGTTAACACCTCAACATACACTAGCTATTTCAGCGAGTGTAGTCCGTTATTACCCATGAATTTCTTTCAAATTTCACAATTTAGGCGGCTTATAGAGTCATTAAGAAGATGCTTAATCTCAATATCTTGGTTGGTTGCATGAGAAACTGCTATCTCTTAGATGTGTTGATGTAGTTCCTCTGATTTTTGTAGACTTGCCCTAAAGTTTCTCTCCGCTTTAACTCTTGTTGAGCTATGCATTAAATGATTCCTCCAACTTGTCTCCATATCAAACTTTTCTCTCCCTGCAGCCTTCCACCACCCACTGCTGCTGTTGCATCTGCTAAAGCTAGCCGTATCCTGATTCACTGCGTCTTCATGTGTTGGGTAAGAAGTGTCATTAGACTACTAACAATGTAAACACCTTTAAATGCTTGATCTAATTTACCCAAATGGTTCATCAGTTTAGGACAAAAATCATTGAATTTGACATTCTTGGGGTCAGTAACCTGACCTCTAAATGTTTGGGAAACCATGCAAAAGATCGCTAGCTCTCTGCATGACCCAACAGCATCGTTGTTTGAGTTATTTAATTGCTCAATTTTTAAATCAGTCAAGATTTTATGAGCTGGGTCTTCTTCACACAACAGAGAACAAGGTAAATTGAGTCGACTCGTAACATGGTAAGGCATTTCGTCCTTCCCCTTCTTCTCTGTGTGTGAGGAAATCTGGCCACGGATCCTGACTGAGTGGCATATCATGACTGTGCCGTTTCCAAAATCAGACAAGGATCCATCTGATTTTGTGACTCAGCCTGTCGTGATATGCATTAATCTTCCTCCAAAACAAAGGATTTGAATGGACAGGTTTGTAGTGTAAGTCACATCACATCACTTGTAGATGGTGAAGCATTTGTTTAAATTGGGGTCAAGCATTTTCAGGTGTCTGCTTTGTCAATACTCTGGTGCCACGTCTTGCAAAACACACGAGAAGCTCTGAATTGTGAAACTGCTGCCTCTTGCAGATGTTACAACAGCAATGGCTGTTGAAAGGCTGCAGGGAGAGAAAAGGAGATCTGAGGACAGGAAAGTGGAATTGATTTCATGCTTAGCAAAATGAGGGTTTCAGCAGAGGACCTTTTTGTGGCAAGGCTACAGAATCAGAAGGAACGTTTGTCTGGGCAACTGGAAGATTTACAGTTTTTCATGCAGCCATTCAAGACATTGGGGTTAGCGTCATCCCAAATGGCTGGCAAAGATTGCTTGTAACTGTCAGTGTAGGACAGGAAAGGCAGGTATAGGTTAGAAAGGGCATCCATCGGTGAGCTCTGACTGGATGTGAGGACCTGTCACACTTGACCAGGTGAGCTACCTGAAGATTTGTCATTTGTTGTTTTTTTCTTGTGACTTATCAAATTCTTCCTTGTTTTAAAGAGATGAAGGCTGCAGCACATTCCTGGATCAGAGGACTCCATGTTGGACACCACGACCTGGAGAAGTCCCGTCCTGGATGGCTGCGGTGATGACCTAGCCCAAGATGAACTGACCCTTCTACGACGAGGACTTCGCCCAAGATGAACCGACCCTTCTACAACGAGAGGATCTCAGCCAAGACAACCAACCTCAACAATGAGGACTTCGCCCAAGATGAACCAACCCTTCCAGACGAGGACTTCGCCCAAGATGAACCAACCTTTTCCACGTCTTTTCCACGGGATGTCTTCAGGTACGTTGTTTCAGATGGTACTCAATATGTTTAATCCATATTTACTTAATACTAAAGTGTGCTGACTCTTATTTATTTTATTTTTTTGTTAGATGTTGGACCTTGCCAAACTGTACACATGCCTCAATGGCTGCTACGTCACTCTGCCCAAATGGACATGGTCACAGAGATTTTTTTATTTTTTTTAAATGGACTTTAACCCCCCCTGTTCCCACTGACTCACAACCACACATGACAAAACGCTGTACATGTGATGCATCACCACCAAAATACAGACACTGCTACTTTCAGCCTGTTTCAGTCTGTAAAAGATTGCAAGCACTCTGCATGGCCCAACAGCATCAATGTTTGAGTTATTTAATTGCTCAATTTTTAAATCAGTCAAGATTTTATGAGCTGGGTCTTCTTCACACAGCAGAGAACAAGGTAAATGAGTCGACTTGTAACATGGTAAGGCATTTGGTCCTTCCCCTTCTTCTCTGTGTGTGAGGAAATCTGGCCACGGATCCTGACTGAGTGGCATACCATGACTGTGCAGTTTCTAAAATCAGACAAGGATCCATCTGATTTTGTGACTCGGCCTGTCATGATATGCATGTATCTTCCTTCGAAACAAAGGTATGTCGTGTAAATCACATCACTTGTAGATGGTGATGGTGTACAGACACTGCTACTTTCAGTCGGTAATGTTAAACATTGAAAACTTGTATTTATTGCCTTCTTTATATCAAGTAAAACCTTTGTTCTGAACTTTATGGTTGACTTGTATTTTTTCAGTGATTCTGTGATGAGTGTTATTTTGACAAGTTAGTGCTTTGAACTTAAAGATGTGGAATTCTTTTAAAACAAATTGCACTGATCTGTTACTGTAGACATGGCACGTTTTTGACACTGCTCCAAGTGTTTGGTTGATCTTAACCAGAAAACTCAAACTCTATATGGATGTGTACAAGCCACTAACACTAAATATGGCTAATGCATAAAAATATGCCACTGAACATTAGACTACTTCACTTTAAAATGCCTTCTTTTAACTACAGATGTATTTTTACTATTTTTATATTTTCATCTGGCTTTTCATTTTATCTTTTAATTCTGTCTTTACCATTTTACGCTTAAAGGTTTTATTTTTCTACTATGGAAAGCACTTTGTAGAGTTGTTTTGAAAAGTGCTATTCAAGTAGTTATTTGAACAGTGTTGCAGTACCATTAACACCAGCAGCAATATGAGCAGCTACATGCAATGCTAATATTTCTAACTGTATCAGCCTCAGGTAGGTAATGTTATGAATCACAGCCAGATAACGCTCCACACATTAGTGCAGGAAAATATTCAGCAGTTAAAAAATATCTAATCAATTCACCAATTTTTCAATTCCTTGGACCAAAAAATGTTGATCGTTGTTTCTCAAACCTGGAAATAATGTATTCAAATGTCTTGTTTTGTCCACAAAATGAATTGAAATGAAATGAATGAAAATGATTTGTGTTATATGGAACAAAGAAATTTAAATATATCAAATTTAAGAAGCTAAAAAATCTGAGAATATAAAACGGCTGATCAGTGTTTTCAAAACTTAGAAATGCTGATGTTAAATGTCATTTGTCCACAAACCAAAATTAATTTTTTAATAATTTCTCATAAGGAGCAAAGAAACCAGAAAATGTACACATTGGAAAATGTGCAGGATTTAAAAAGAGCTTTTGTCAGTTGAGGATGGATATTGACACATGTCTGATTCCTGATCATCTTTGTCTGATTTTTCTTCCATTTACTTTAATATCAACACTCTAGTTTAAACCTTTAACTGTGTTGTCTTTAAATACTTTTCTTTTTTAAATACTTATTTTCTTTTAGTCTTAATGACCACTCACTGTAGTTAACACCAGTGTTGTAATGTAACAAAGCACAAATACTTTGTTATTGTACGGACGTACAAAATTCACATATCTGTACTTTACTTTTTATATTTCTAGCAACTTTTACTTTTACTCCACTACATTTCATACTTAAGTGTCATACACTTCAAGACTAGTAATATTATAAAAAAAAAATTACTTCAACTTCTACCCAAGTCATTTTCTGGTAAGATACTTTAAGTATCCCTTTACGGCACTTTATAGAACACTGAAGTTTTGTCATTCACATGGTGTCGCTATATGCAGCACTGTTTCCTATAACACATCAGCATGTAGACTAGTGGCGCTGGAGATAGAACCCCGACCTTCAAGTTGGAAGACAAACTTCTCTATCACTAAACCATAGCTGCCCCTTCACTTGTAATGAGTGAAAATTTGTTTGTGGAGTAGTTAAATGGTTTTGCAGGTGAAATATTGTTTTAAGAATGTATTGGAAAGAGAAGACAGTACATTTAAGACATTTTTAAATTAACAAAATGTAAGGTATTTAACTTGTTCTATTGTATCTATTAAGTAAAGGGTTTCTTAATCCTGGTACTGGTGACTCACTGCCCTGTATATTTTAGACGCTTTCCTGCTCCAAGACACTTGATTCACACCTGATTCAGCTCATCAGTGAGCTCTGCAGAAGCCTGATAACGACCCATTTATTTGATTCAGGTGTGTTGGAACAACGTCTAAAACATGCAGGCCAGTGGGTCACCAGGACCAGGACTAAGAAACTCTGATTTAGAGAATGAAAACCTACAGAATAAAAGGAAATTGGACATGAATGTATTTAGATAACTACATTATTACTATGAACAGACTAGAAAAGGGAATTATTTGACTAAATGCAGGCCAAGGCCAGAGAGATCAATACATGGCATTGAGTAAAGTTCAATGAAGTATGAAGAACAATAACTTTGAAGATTAATATCTGAAAACCACTCATCTTTCAGAATTGTTGTTTTATAACACACTGTTAGTAGTAACGGGCAGATATTGTTACCAACATTTTATTTAAAAAAATATATCTAAAGCTGTTTATTTGTTCCACTTGATGGCAGTATGTTTCCAAGAACTGATAAATAAACTTGGACACTTGATTACAGTGATACTGTAGCATCATCTAGTGGTGGTTAAGTTACCATGACACTTAATCTGCAACCAGGACATCCTGTTTTGTATTCCATTCTGCATTTTATTAAACCATTCCTTATATAAAACATAATCCACGCAAGTTACAATTTATACATACAACTGCAGATTAACATGTGTGACATCAAACTACAGCTGAATAAATAACTTTAATAATATCCAAACAGCTTGAATAAAATGCACAGCCTGCTCATTTGTTTGGGCGTAAAAGCACACAACCATGTGAGTAGTGTTTAACTGGGGAACATCAGGAGAAGGGTCTGCTTCTACCTTCACTGCTGCTGCCATTTCATTAATAATAACAATAACAATAATAATAATCAGAAGAAACTGTTATCCCGACTGATATTGACCTAACATAAATGCAAGATGGATGGATTTCACTTTTAACTCATCTAGGCTTTAAGGAGAATGACAATGGTGACTGGTAATGGTCAGGTTCACTGACACATAAAGATCTTCTACTTTCTCTGAGCTGGTGGGAAACTAAGAATAATTCACTTTTTTACTACTTCACTCACAAAAAAGGCAGCACAACATCCAATGGGATATGGCCACAGAAGAAGCACAGCTCAGTCGAACCACAGAGATTTAATTCACAGCTTGTTTAAAAAAACAACAAAAGAAAAACAGTAATATTTGGAGAGTTTTTCTTTGTACTCTGGCACACTGGATTTGACCCCAAGTCAAGTTCTAGCTTAGTGGTTTAACATTTCTGGCTTGTGACCTTTTCAAAATGAAGCAATGTCTATTTTTGTTCCATCAATACTGCTCCAAACATGAGCTGTAAGCAGCTGAGCCACATTGCATCTCAGTGGTTTCCCAGTAAAATATTGTGTAACAGAATTCTTTTTTTCCCCCTCACTCATTTGCCATTCCCCTGTAATCATGCAAAGAATGGGAACCCCTGAACTCCCACACATTCAACTGTAACTCTAACGTATTCACACACTGATCCAATGTGGATGTGAATGTCCGATTCATGCAAGCTGAGTTTAACTTAAAATCCAGTGTGCTGGAAGCAACCTCATCATCCAAATACTCACTACATGGTATATAGTGAAAGAGAATGTGTATGTCTGAATGGTAGAAATAAAATATCACACAACAACTTAACAGGTGCAACACTATCTGTCGTACACTTCAGCCCCTCAGATGCAAATACAGTTGACGAGTAAAAGTGACTGTGTCCTGGATGCATACTATATCTCAGTTGGACAACAGAAAAGGAGAGTGTCTTTTTTTTTTTTTAATCAGGCATAGATTTCGTATCAGGAAAAAATAATTGAACCCTCTTTGGAATTTCTACATCTTCAGTAAATGAGGTGGTAGTATTTGGCACAAATAATAGTTTGTAACAGCTTCTCAGTCAAGTGTGCAACTGCGTATTAAAATGATTGATGGAGAATGTCATCATAAATAACATGTTATGTAAGAGACCTCAATCCAGATTTAAATAAGAAACCAGACCTCCTGTAACAACGAATAAAAACATACAAATCCTGTACACAAATGGAGTTAAAACAAATGGTCAGTACGGCCTGTTTGTCCACAGAGTGTGCTTATGTTTAGAGCTGCAGTACATATTTACACAAGTGTGTGTCCTCGTCAGTGCGATGTCAGCTCAGGATGGTACGTCCCGACTCTGTGCTCCAATCACGTGAGGGTTGAGGTGAGTGACGATGATGGTGATGTCATCACGGTACATGCGGGCCAGCTCCTCGGGCAGCGACAGCATTTTTGACAGCCTCTCGTGGTCCACTGTGCCAAACTCGTTGTTTCCCACCGCGTGGCGCATCAGGTGAGTCGCCACGTTCTGATCCTCGAATGCCGAAGACAAGTGAGCCTTCCTCTCTTCAAGGAGCCCCTGCATCTCGCCCAGGGTGACCCTGTACCCCCCAACTTTGAGCGGCTGACGCTGGTGCACTCCAGTTACATACTCGCCCACAATACGGACCACTTCCTGTCTGTGGAGGGTTTCCCACAGGCCGTCGGAGCCGATCACCTGCAGGGTGAAAAAAAGAGCGTTGGAATCAACCGTATGAGTATGTTTAGACTCACTTCACACACTTCAATTCTGGAAAATGCTTACAACATGTGCGTAAAGAGAAAAAAGGAGACTCTCACACACTACAACAATATTAGAAAGAAACCGTTTTCACTACAGTACAGTAACATGTTAATAGTATGGTAATACATTTGTAATAGTGAGGTAACATTAAGGTAATTTGGTCTTTGGTCTCCAGGTTGGTAATGGTATAGTAACAAGGACATAATATTACAGTAATACTGTGTAATTTCCAAAGTAATATACAGGAAACTACAATTGGTAGAATTACTATTAGTACAATCAGTGTAATACCTTTATATGAAAGTAAAGTTTCAGTATGGTTAGAGTTTTGCACAGTACTATATGTTGGTCATAATCTCCGAACTAAATAGCCATTAGTGATAAATCATTGTAGTATTTATTATTTTTTTAATTCCCTTTAGTAAAGAAATCTCTTTAGCCTAGTTCCTGACATCTGAATCACCACCCTCATCTCTGTTTTTTCAAACAAGTATATCTGGTGTTGCTCCCCCTGATGACTGATGGAGAAACCAGTCTGCCCATCAGGAGAGATGTGAGTAATGAAACTGTGCAGCTGCCACTTCTCTCACCAGGAAGCGATCCTGTGGTCGCAGTTTGTGGTGCGTGATCTCGGGCTCGGCTGTCAGGTAAGGCGGCGTGTGATAGCTGGGGGGGATAAACTTGGTGTGCTCATTTTCATGAAGCTGATCAGGGCCAGACTCCAACACACGCTTCTGCAGCTCAATACTCCATTTGAACTTTACATCCCCAAATGCACGGAAAGGCATGAGGAGGCCGAGCAACCGGTCCTAGTGTTGAAAGGGAAAAAAGGAGGGTTAATAAAATGGTGTAATAACAAGTATAATGGGTTAGTTGAAATGAGCTGTTGTGGTACCTGTCGTATCACAGTCTTTTTCTCTGATGGAGGGTGTTCACCTCGTATCCGAGACACCTCATCCTCATTCTGGGCGTTGTGGTCATTAGAGAGTGTGTGTGCGGTGAATGAACCATCCTCCTCCTGCACTCCCAAAACTGCCCGAGCATCTCCTGCATTGGCTATATACCTTTATACAAAAAGAAGCGTAAAAAAACCAGATAAAGTAACTTTTACCACAGCAGCAAATATCAGTTCTGGATGTACTGTATTCTTTCTCCGTACAAGTCAGATCCATCGATGTGAGCCACGCAAGCTGTCGCTCCAGAAAAGGCCACTCTCAGAACCCAGTAATGCAGGAAAGCACTTGGGTCTCCAACCTGAATCACAAATTAAAATGGTCAACCTCCAAGCAGGATATGGAGCATGGTTTCAATTACATGCAGAGTCAATGACACCTGAGCTGCTTTAAACCATAAAAGTTTAAATTTGGATGTCATGAGAACAAATGTTTAAAGCGTTATTATGACTTTGGGCCTGGAAATTGTTGATTTGTTATTCAAATCAGATAAAATGTGCTGTAAATGCACTGTCTTCAGGTAAAAACCCTGTTAGTAAAGCAGCAAATTTTGCTTTATTGCATGGATTTGACATTAGTTTAATGTATTTTAACAGTAAAAATAAAAGGACTATAGCAATGCTCAAGTCAAAATGTGATTTACCTGACCAGATATTTATTAGATTATCGTAGTTTGTCCTTATAACAAAAAACAAACAAACAACAACAACCACACAGTCTGTCATTAATTCTCACTTGAGCCTCTAGAGAAATGTCACTGTCCAGTCTCTTGAAAGCACTCAGCAAAGCCTCACGAGTGTCTGGAATCTCTCCAGGACTGAAAACAGAAAGAGAGGAATGTTTTAGAAGCCAACGACAGAGACCTATAACAGTGTTGTTATCAAAACACAAGCCAGTGTTGGTGTGGACATGTGGCAGATGGAACCAAAACCCACTAAAATGTTAGCAGACTGTAAGAAGATACTTCCGTCATGGTGTAGGTCACCATATGACAGAGGGATATTGTACAAGAAATTGTGTTTGGCATTTTTGATGGCAAAAATGAGTAGGCAAAGACCAGGCTGTCTCAACATAATGGTGAGACTGACATGAATTGGTATATATTACTGCTACATTTCTGAAAAGACCTCTGCTGTGCATCCTGGGTTTAATTTCCCTGCACTCACCTGTTGAGATCTATCAACTCCTGCCAGTAGGTTCGAAGGCTGCGGAAGTAGAGCATCTGAGCCTCCCTGCTGAAGTAGTCATTGGGGTGTTTGTGCCACTGCAGGATGGGACTGAGGGCCCTGCCGTTCTCTACTGCTGCCTCCAGTTCACACAGTGTGTCATGGGGCAGCAGAGACACGGCTATATAGTAGAACAACCTCTCACTCAGCGCCTGGCAGAAATGACGAGTTGGACATTTGACTCTTGAACAAATACAGTGGTACATGTAACAGTTCATGCTTATTTATTTGGAAATGAGTTATGAATACTAGTCAAATCAAACCTGGGCAAATGTATGCTCCAATTACCAAATTAAATTATGGGACACTTATTTAAAGTGTCCCATAACCAACAAGAAAGAAATTCTTATATTAATACAACATATAGATACACACCTGTAATACACCCGATGCCTGATGCAGGGTTAACCAGCATAACAAGTTTTATTCTTGTGAAGCACTTTATTTGTATGCTATACTAAATACATTTACTATTGATATTACCTCAGTAGTAATTCAAGTTCCTTCGAACGTCCCAAGCAACACTTGGACTAGAACTGGAAAATAATTTAATGTCAACATATATCACAATATCATGTTCTTCCATATCAATATAATAAAGATTCAGGATATATTAATATAATGTTTATGCACTGTGCAGCGTTAGACAGAGTACAACATTTCTATGAATGTTATGCCTCAGATGTGTGAAATATTACTCCATTAAGAAAGTTTGTCTTAAATTTTTATATTTATTGTGATAATTATTGACTGATCAACTGATTTGAAAATATTTAGTCATGACAATATGTTTGCCCATTTTGTCCAGCCCTAACTTAGACAATAAAATATTTTTTCATTTGCAAACTAATACATCACTTGCACCAGCATCAAATTTAAGCTATTATACGACACAAAAATCCTTTAAGGAAAATCGAGAGTAAACAACAACTGAGGTAACACATATAACAACATCATTAGCTCTACCTGAGCACAGGCACAGCCAGCATGACCATCAAATACACCAAGCAACATCCCTCGTGTCTGCAGACATGTCGCTGCGCTGCGACGGTCCTCTATAGGGGCGTTGGCTGGCAGCTGATTACTCTCAAAACCCATCACTGAAGACACGTTTTTCCCATCAAACTCTGGTACCTGTAATCACAACACAACATCTACAGTAAGATGAAAACCTGAATGTATAAGTTCAGTAGTTTTCTGATGACCTGAATGACTCCACACACCTTGAAGCTGTACTCGTTGGCTTTGAGAATGGAGTTGACCTGTGGAGGTGTGAGGATGTAGCTATGGAGCACACAGGCTGTCTGGAAACTTCTTGAGTGCTGGTGACTCTGCCACATGTGGGATGGCCGACTTGAGGCTGGTCGCTGGGTGATGGACACTACATGGGCCTGGAGTTGGCATGGTAACAGAGTGGAGGCCAATACCTTGTTACGGGGCAAAGCCCTGAGCAGCTGAGATGTCACAGGCATGGCTGCACTGGACACAAACACACAGTGGACCTCAGAGGTATTTGCACCTATTGAAGAGGCAAATACAGACAGAACTCAGAGGCAGAGCAATGAGGAAGCAACATGTAGAGCAGAGAGTGTTCCCTCCATGCACCATTAAGCAAACCATGTGCCAACAGAAGGATTATGTGATAAAGCTGGGACAGACTGAGTGTAGTAGGGCCAAAAATAGGCACCTGGTACATTCTGAGCCTGAATTGAAGTTCATACGAGCAGTGGACCACTGGCAACTAACTAAAACATTTTAATGTAGCGACTTATCTCCTCTGCTGACCACAATTCCCATGCAGTACAGTAAAAATGTCTGTATGTCTGTAAGCAGTGATCAGCATTCGAATCAGCACCATGTGGTTCTTGCCTACAAAAATGTATGTAGAGAGTACAGGCCACCATTACAGTACAGCACTTTCCCTTAAGCAAATCAGATGTTTTGTTTTTCTTCCTGTGTATGGCAAACCCTGTAGAATCCTAAACCCCTGGTAAGCCTCTGAGATGTTATCAAGCATTACATTTAACAAAACCGAAAAGTCCTAAAATACCAACCATATGTTGACATTCTTTTGAATACCTGTATAATTACCATTCAATTAGTTCTGTATTTTGAAGCTATAGCTATTTGTATACAGTAAATTGGCTAACAATGGATTTTAATACATTTCTGAACATCCCAAGGAACTGATAGATGATTATCTATGATGCAATAGAGATCATCAGCTCCACAAACTCCATCCTCCAAATTGCTGTTATAAGATGACCACAGTTTCAAAAAAAACCTTTATATTATGACCTTTATTAAGGTAGGGTATGTAGGGAAATTTAAATGTATCTTGCAAAATTTTCTGATTTATCCATCTGGCATGGAAATGACAAACCCAGTGATGCGATTGCTGCTCTGTTAGATGTTGACATTCCATAGCCTCAGTTATTTCAGAGCCTTAAAGGTCAATTGTGTGACATTTACAATGGCTTATTGGCCATATTGTGTATATACTACAAACAAGCAAGCTGGTATATGAGTATAATCACCTAAAATACATCACACAATTTTTGGATTTTCATAGCCTCAGACTAAACCGTTAGACAAGGCCTTGCTTTGTAGAGGCTGCCATCCTGTACAAATCAGCTAGTGCATGCATTTTGCATTTAAAAGAGGACACTTACAAAACAATCAAAGAATTGCAAAAATACGACTGGCACATTTAGGAAAAGTGAGTGAAGGAGTCCACTGTTTATTCCAATCTGCCATCTCACCATTAGATGTCACCAATTCTTACACACTGGGCCTAATACTAAATTACTAAATAAAGGATATTTCACGATTTTGCCCTTAAGTGTGAAGAGAATGTGAATGGGAGCTGTCACCAGCAGGTGCCTCTCCAAGGTCAGCACGACTGGCTAAAATTAGCCTCCAGCCCTGCTGACATTTAGATCTTGAGAAATGTTCAGTCTGGTCATGACCTACTGAACTGGATACTGAGGACATATCTCCATATAATATGTCCTCCTAATAATTGGAGTATCTTCAGCAGGTCAGTGTGACATCTATCTGGAATAAGACTCCTGCAGCAGCCGCTATTTAATGACATCTCCACCAAATAACACGCACCTAAAAGTTTCCGTGATAACATCCTTGAGGTCCCACTGGGGAAAGTGTTGGGAAAGACAGCGGGGATGCAAAACCCAGACAAATCCTGTGTGAGTCAGGCAGAGCAGAGAGAGAAGATATGGCAAAGAGAGGAGAGAGGGCCCGCTCTAACTCTGTGCTCTGCGCGAAAGTTGCCATGTCTGTTGACATTACTAGCTTCTCCTCTTCTCTGCTAGACTTACGTCGGAGCGGTTAGGTGGAGTCACAACACAGACGCCCAGGACCCACTAATGGTGCCACGAAACGACCTCATTAAGTAATTAACATATATATTCTCAAAATAGATGCAGCGTGCGTCATTTATCCGAACAGAAAAAGCCAAATCCATGCTAGCTGTGGCTACATTTGGCTCAGCCCCTCCTTGTTAACACTTATACAACTACCGTCCTACTGGGTAATATCTGCCCCAAAAGCTCCAGACTCGACTACAAAACAAACCAACAGTATGCAAAACTTACTCTTACCTTAACCTACGTACGTTAAGAAGTTGACGGACTTCATATCTCGGACACCACCCTCCTGTCCGTGCTTTTTTATATATTCAGTCACTACCTACGGGTGCCCGCCTGTCATTCTGGAACGCAGCTTTTTCACTCTCAACAGTGATTGGCTGCCGCCGTGACGTCACACCAACCTTTCTCCACACACACCCAAACCCAAACAATCAAAACTAAGCTCAGAAAACATCCATGCTTTATAGACTGATGCCAATGAATTAGAGTACAGTCAGTATTTATTATGTTTTGTTGAATGACGTTTTAGCAAATTTAACAGCAAGTAGTTACACATGGGACAGTTTTTTTCCACTCCCCTGTTGCTAAGTGCATGCTAATTGTGTTCCTGTTGGGTTACTCTACAGTATAATAAGGATCCTTACCTTACCATGTAAAGTGCCTTGAGATAATGTAATGTATGTCATGAATCAGCATTAAACAAATAAAACTGACTTGAATTATGTTTTGATTAATAAAAGAACAAGCTCTGAAGCTTCAAAAATGATTATCAGCCAAAATATTGACGTTACCTATACTGGCCTTATGGTGATAACTCAATACAACGATATTATTAAAAATACAGACCTATTAAAGCCATAGGTATCACTGTATGATGTTTATGATAAAATTGTGTGTTCTCCAGTTTCCTCCAACCCTCATTATGTAGGATAAAATAAAAAGACAATGAATGAATGACAAAAACAAACATTGTCCTCATATCAAAACGTTTATTAAAAAAAACGTATTTTTAAAAGTTATTTACAAAAAGTGGCTTATTTACATTAAAAAACAGCAGTGAAAACACTGTTTATGTGAAGAAAAATAGAAAAAAGGACTAAAAAACAGTGCTGGCACTAGCGATCATATACATTTTATATCAGAAATCTCTCGTCCACCAGAGTTTTGTTGACGAGGTTCTTCCTTCCAAGAAAGTTACGGATCAAACGAAATATCTGTAATAAATGGGATGGTTAAAATAACTTAATGTTGATAGCACAGTGAAGGCAACATATTGTATGCACACCATATACTGACCATTTGCTGTACGTATGTAAGCACGGCTGCAAGTACAAAACTCTGAGATCCAAGGTCGACGACACAGAAGAACAAAGTGTCAAAGATCAGCAGCGTTGCCTCGTTTCCATAAAACAGCACATCACTGAAGGAGTGGGCATCATCTGATGTGGGAATCACAAACAGACTGTAAGTACACAAACATACATACAACATGCATTAATGATCAAAGAGAAACATCCAGCCTTTCAGGTCAGTAGGTCATTACCATTGTAAAAGATGCTTTTTTCATTGGGTTCAAGAAACTCCATTCCTATGACCCTCTCAAACATCAGCTTGTCCTTCACGATATAATCCATGTCAGGGTGAGCCTAAGAAACAGAGGTACATGACAGACAAATGTGTCCAATAAAAACAACACTTACACTTTACAAACAAACAGATATACAAAGTTTTTTTAATAAATTTGAACAAACATGGTCTACAATGGATCCGAGGAAGTGGTTCATCGTGTGGTATGCTCTGAAGTTCTGCTCAAATGGGTTGTTCGTCGATGTGTCCATCAGCCGTGATGGCCCGTTCCTCTGTAGCATAGGCGACAGTCAACCAAATAAATTAGATATTTAGTTTAAGTATAGATTAATCTAAAAGTAATGCATGTCAGTCATCTTTTATGAGGTATGGAGTGTGTGGTTGTGTTTTTTTTATCTACAGAGACACTGCCCTCTGCTGGTATAAAATGTTTTCTCTTTGTTTTGCTTGGGCTCTGGATAGCAAAGAGATGTTATTGTACAGACTGAGCTATTCCAAGGTCAGGGCCAAGAGTAAAATATTGTGTACATTCATTGCCAGAAAGGAGCCAAACGGATCATGGTGCAACCCAAAACACAGATAATGATTGAGCAGAGAGTAGATTATTCCAGAGAAAGCTTGTTTCCTCCTGACTCTAACGAAGTATGTTAAAGATCATTGTCTGTCTTGATGTCGCCTCTGTTCCATCAGCTGAGTTGCCTTCAATAAATTCATCCAACTTAACTCAACACAGACTTCAGAGATTTCTTATAGCACGTACCCGGCTGAGTGGCTCCCGTATCCTCTCATACTGTGACCGCAGGTGAGTGGTAAGAGACACCTGAAAGGTCTGGATGTCTGTGTTGGGAAGCAGTCCTCTTTGGCCACACAGGGATTCCTTAAAACAGACAGAGGGACAGTACCAGAGTGGATATCATGTGAAATCAACAATGTCATAATGAAGCTACAGGCACTCGAAATGATGCCCGTTTGTGCACGTACAGCTTCTCTTTTCAGGTTGTTGTTCATTTCTTCCATGTTCGTATCTGCATGGCCATGTACTGAACGCCCATGGATATAGTAGCCAAAACACCGATGCGATAACAGCAGCACAGAAATCTATGTAGCAACAGAGGCAAAATACAACCATGTAAAACATTCCAGACAGATACAATCAGCTCTTAAACATTCTATGCATCATACATATTGCTGCTTACATTACTGATGGAGCAAAGATCAACAAACTGACGGATTTTGTCCTCCACAAAGTGCTCATAAAACACAGTGAAGAATATCACCTGCAAGGATAAAATCTGTTAAAGGAGCTCAGGTTACTCTAAAATCAAGATTGAATAGAAAGGGGAGATATTGTTTAAATGTAGTGTTACCTGCAGTAGTCCAATGCAAAGCCACAGTGTAGCTGCCAGGCTGTAGCGCAGAATCAAGCTGTATGAAGGAGTGTATGCCTGAGAGGAGCGCTGTAAAGTTGACCAGGGGTCCCTCAGGGCCAAGTTAGAAAAACCCACCACCTGAATGATACAGAGTGAAATACCAGCAATGAGGAAAATAAAAATCGTAGCTGCAAAAAAGAGATGTGTGTGTATATGCAGAGTGTAGGATGTACTTCAAGAATGAAGAGCACAGCCATGATCTGAAAGGTTGGGCTGATCTTGCGGAATGTCTGGATCTCGTTCCATTCATTGGCTACAAAGTAGGTTCTCCAGATGCTGACAGGAGCGGGATCACGTTTTGGCTCACCAGCCGCTGAAACAGCAGTAAACAAAGTGACCAGAATCAAACAGCAGGGTCTGCTTTGTATGAAAACTGCAAAATAATAAGATCAGAATAAATATGTTTGTACCTTGCACAGTTCTGCTGGCTTTGTTACGTGGCCTCTCCCAGTCAATAAGGAATATATCAACTGAGACCTGAAGGATCAGCTTGTGGAGAAACTGGATAGCCTGGAAAACACAAAAACACTCATAACCATACATACCCAATGAAGTGCATCAACTGCCTTTCAAAAACATCTGTTCTCTAACCTTAAGAGTGAAAGCACATCCAATGTATGTCACAAACTGCTCCTCCTGTGCAGGCAGTGGTAACAGCACTGATACAAATTGTTGAGCCTAAACAGACATCAACATCAATAAATTAAGCAGCCAACAATAATCACACCTACATATAAGCATTCGGTCAGTTAAACAAATTCTAAGCAAAACGGTAAAGGAGGAAAAAAAGACTTGCCTTTAACGTCTAAAGAGTGCAGAGAGTAAAAACAGAAAAGTCAAAAGCTCATAAGTCAACGAAAAAATGCAAACAAATAAGAAATACTACGGAAAAGCAATACAGTTTGGACAGCTTTAAAAGGAAAATGGTTACAGATAGAGGAAACTACATTAATTGAAGACAATTATGCAAACTCAATCTCATAAAAGAGAGCTCCAAACGACACTAACCTTGTAAAAAATGAGCCAGTACAGCCCAGTTCCCACAGTGACGACAAAGAAAACATTGGCCAGATCTCCAGAATAAAACAACAAGAACTTGAACATTGTCTGAGGCACAGGAAATAGAAAACGACCAACATCACTCTCAATTTAACACCAAAATGTGGATGGAAGTGGTTTAAATTATGACACGTTAAAGACACACTACCCCGGCATCAATGAGTGGGGAGCCGATCCTTCTCTTCCAGCTGACTGTCTTCAGCAGAGAATAAAGCACGGCCAAACCTCCCATCACACCCAGAGCAGTCTGTGCACACAGATGGCAGTGAGAGCTTCAGGTGATACCACATCTTTTTGTTCTCTTACATACAGTTTCTCAACAATTCATTCATATCTCTACTCACATCTGTCTTTATGCGAGCCTCACCCTGATCCATCTCATACTCCATAGCAAACATTGTCTAGAAACAGACAGATAAGGAAGTGTACAGGGTAAAACAATGCCAATGTAACTTAATTTTTGAGAGACAAAAATGAAGCTAAATGTGTGTGTATATATGTACAGTATATGTGCATACTACTCACAGACACAGTTTGTGTGTTGATATCTGTGATGAGAACATCTGTGTATGTCACAATCATTAGAGGGGGAAAAATCTGTCCTTCCTGGGTTCGTGGAACAAGCTGGAACCTACAAAACATGAATACAAGTGAGTGACAAAGTTTTCACTTTATTTATTTATTTTTTTTATTGTGGAGTTCGTGTTATCTGTGTAATGTACAATGGAAACCTACCTAATTTTGACACTGGTTGCCACACGAATGACTTTAGGCAGGGAGCTCATGCTCTTTTCTCTTCCACCCAGCGTGTCCACAAGAAACATGCGTCGAGACAGGTACCAGTTCTTCATGCTCTCTGAGAACCACCACAATATATTAAAACTAGAATGTGCTCACAGAGCACATTTTCTAGATCATCATCTGGATGTGCACCAACTTTTAGCACTCTACACATGCCTTATCACCAGTGCTGAATCCAGCAGACTGCTCTGTGTTAGCATTTTGTTTCTACCTTGAAATGCCTAACCTTAACCCTTAACCTAAACCTAATTCTAACCCTAACCCTAAAACCAGGTCTCAACTCCCAAAAAGCCCTGTAAAGTTGTGAGAACCAGACAAAATGTCCTCACTTTCCCAAAAGTGACTCCCTATGGTTTATTTTTGGTCCTTACAAAGACACATACAAGATTGCAAAAACATTTACTGGAGTAAAAATTAAAATTGCACCTTGGTTTATAAACCGTCCATTGTATTGCTGGTTGTACACGAGTGTGGGCAGGGGGAGCAGTTTTCTGTTCTCTCCACCACCAAGATCCATGAACACATCATAGAAGAGCGGCTCAGAATGGGCTTGTAACAGCTCTGCTACTGAGAGATCACACTAGAAACACACACACACACACACACACACACACACACACACACACACACACACACTACTTATTATACAACTGGACATTATAATGCAGAGTCAAATGAAGGCAGAATCACTCACACTTTGTTGGTAAGCAGTTCCAAAGCTGTAAGCTGCTGCCTGTTTGGCTGCTGTGTCTGGGCATAGCTAAAGCATGCGAGGAGAAGAAAAGAGGTGGTGTGGAGTGAAAAAGCTACAGCTGATATACTTGTACAGTTAACAAAAGAGTAACAATATGGGTGATTTATACACATTGTGTAATGCATAACAATGCTCTTGTGTATTAAGACCAAGTATCTAACTGACATCTTACCTGGAGATTACCTCCTCCTATCTGTTCCCATTTGAGGAACTCTCCTCTGATATTGTAGACAGCTGCAAGCAGTTTAATTTCAGTGTTCTGTCACAAAGACAATATGCCGATTAATAAAGCATCCTCTGTACATTTTCCTTTTATATAACAAAAACAAAACGGTAAAGTTAATATGGGTTTCTTACTTACTTTATTTTTTCCTCTGAAACTGAAACCAACAGGAACTGGATCAGTCTGAAGCACTCGACCGGCCAGTCCTGGTTCATCGCCATAGTAAAGCCATGGCAGATTAGCTCTCCTGTAGACAGGATATTTAAAATGCATAATATGGGTCAACATTTGCGTATAGGGGTTGGAAATTCTGTTTGTTTGTTTCATTCTATATCATTAGAGATGGCACTATATTATGCATGTATGCGATCCGGTTGATTACCAATAGGAAATGTCTTGAGTTGAGCTCATAACAGCCTTTGATCTGAAAATAGTGTTAAAGAGACCACAGGCGTCGTTCGACGTGCCGCTGAAGGAGTGCATGTTCATCACACACATGTTCCCAAGAGCCTGGCATGCCGTTAGGTTGGAAAAGACCTGAAAGACACACCAGTAATTTATCCAAAATGACTAATTACACATGTAACACATCAGTAAAATCAGCATCTGTAAAACATAGCATCTGTCATTACACACCAAATTATCTATGCCCAATTTAATGGTATCAATTTGTGTTGAATATTTCAATGTATTTATTGAATACATTTTTGACATCAACTCCAATATAATATTCTATCCACCCAGTCCGAATACCACCTATTTAATTTTTTTATGTATAGAGAACACAGGGAAAAAATAGAAAAGGAATTACAAGGCAAGCTGCTGCTGAGGAGTAGAGATTTTTCACAAACCAGGCAGACTGGACACTGAATTTCTGGAAAACACAGAAGAAACATAAATTAGAATAGTTCTGAATGACCAAACATAAAATAAAATACACGAGAGAGCAGATGAGATGACTCACCAACTGACCATAGTTGACACTGGGATTTGCATTTGTAGGGAGGATTCCTGGAGGGAAACATAATCCTCCTGCCTGGAAAATACAAATTAACCTTTGATCAATCATGTTTTCTGTGAATCTGACAGTGAATGGTGTGAAGACAAGGTTTTAGAGGATTCTGGGGTAGAGGGTTGACTGATCTCACCAGGACATTAGGAGTGTTACACACACAGGATGTGTTAATGAAGGAAGCCTGACATCTCTCACACCTGAAAGAAACATTTGGAGACTGTTTCATCTCGTTCATGGTTTACAAAGAAAGAATCAGCATTCAACTAGACTTTTCCTCAAGGCCATTTGTCAAAGAAATCAAAGGCCAGAGACAGAACAAACAACTTGCATAGTAGGTATACCATCTTGATATTTTTACTTTTAATATATGAAATTTCAAATAAAATTACAGGAAACAGTTACCTCCATATTGTGAATCTAACTGAAGCAGCTGAATATTTGAGTCTTTATGTTGTATGATATTGTCGATAGAATGCTAGATATGCAACTGTTTTGTTTCATTTACACAAAATTCAGCAGGGGGGTAATTTAGCAAGTAGACGGTCCACTAGGTCAAATGAGAAGAACTTAAGTAACTTAAAACCCACCTAGGAACAAATTAAAAAAAAAAAGAAAAGAAAAGGTAACTGTCGGACTTAAAATGTATTAGTACCTGTCTCCACTGCTGCTTGGTACAGAGAACGCAGGGATGTTTCTGCTACATGTTTCACATTTGGCTTCATCCAAAAGGTTTCCACTAACATCTCTCTCCACTGTGGAAAAAATAAAACAAAAATCCCAAACTTTTTAAAACAAAGTATTCAGCTATTTATACATAAAACACATTAATACATTAGTCCTGTCATTAGTGACTCACCCAGGACATTGGCTGGTGGACAAAGGCACATCCCGTCATCACTGAGACTGCCTGGACAGCGGATACACCCAAAACCATCTTTTGTTACTGCCTGTGGAGAAGAATAGTATTATATAATTTTTTGTAATTTGTATAACACTAAATCACCACATTATAAACTCAAAACCTAACAATTATAGAGAAAACCACAACATTTTTCACAACAATGTTGGTAGCCTTCGAAGAAAGCAGTATAATAAATAAGATTACAAATTGTGTGGTAGAATATCACAGTATAATTGAGATTGAAAGAAAGATTGATAAATTGTACATACAGGCTTATCAGTGGGACATTGCTGACAAGTATTTGACGCCTTATCAGTGGTGACACTGCGGTAGCCAGTTTTGCAAACACAGGTCAGTCCTGCAAAAAGAATGGATAAAAATACACTTTATGGTCACACAAGATTATATATGCTGTTAAGTTCTAATTATTTGTTTATAACAAATGCAGCAGCATGTTTGTCCAAACTGTAAGCCCATCTTTAAAATCACCACATTAGAGGTATAAGAAAAGGTTGCTTGGGTATGACAATACAATGTTGCGTATGTGCATTTCTTTGTCAAAACACACAGATTTTAACAGATTAATCCAAAGATTCATGGTCATATGAGCTAGTTTGTGTTGTGATTTAATCCGAGACCACCAAATAGTAGAGTGGTTAACATCTTTACTGAACCATTAAACTCATATCTGTGAAGGTTCTCAGAGGTCCAGGTCGGCCGTCTTCAGTGGTTAGTAGACAACTGTACTTGGTTGAGTTAAGCTGAATACAGTTCACTTCTCATCCAAGAGCCTTCTTCAGCTCTGAATAACTGGTAGAAAAGCCTCTGTATGCTGGATACACACACAGGTTGTGTTAATGAAGGAAGCCTGATATCTCTCACACCTGAAAGAAACATTTGGAGACTGTTTCATCTCTTTCATGGTTTACAAAGAAAGAATCAGCATTCGACTAGACTTTTCCTCAAGGCCATTTGTCAGAGAGTCGTTGTCTAGTAAGTCGTAGTTCACCTTTGTTGCTTCAACTTAACTCACAGCTAACTACTAAATATTTGACTCATACGTACTCCCACAACCAGTATGTGACTTTTAAAGGTATTTACTTTTCTAGTTATAGATAATAGATAGATATATAGATGTGCAATCGGGTGACGAGAAGGTAGATGGAGATACACACATATGAAGTGTCATCTTAAACAAGAGCAGACCTGATTGTTGGTTTTATAATTGTCCTCTGATGAGCAAAATGAAAGCATGAATCATTTCTGCACTAAAATCCAAGTATGACCTTCCACATTTCTTTTGTCCTATTCAACAAATGATGACCATAAGATACAAGATCAGCTACATTATTTATAGCACATATCTATTGTATCGATTTTACAATGCAAGTTTTAGAATTTAAAAGCTGGGATGGTCATAATTGTGAATAAATTATGATTGATTTAAGTGTTTCCTTAAATTATCTGTATTGTCTTTCTGCGTTTGTGTACCTAGCTAAGTCTGATAAGCCAAGCCTGATCTGGATAACAGTGGCGCTGTTTGTGTCACTGACATTTTTAATCGAGAACGTATTTCATGTTTTTGTCGCACTGTAGTAGGTAAATCAGTCTTGTGTGATAGTTTGATAGTAACCGACCTGTTGTGCTCCTTAGCTGATTTGGACCGCACTTGACACACGACAAACTGGAAATATCGAAAAACTCTTCCACGCCACACTCCGTCGGAGCCTTAAAGGGAATGGTAAACTGCTGACAGTGTAATAAATCAATGTTTATTAAAAGAAAAAACGTTAGAACGTTCTGTATGCTAAAACCCGAGGGTAGCGTCTCCGTCGCCATGGTAAACAAGGGCTTTCCTCTTACCCACAATCCCTTTAGGCGCGAACATAATCGTGATCCGGAAGTAAAAACCCCCACTTTTTTTTTTTTTTTAAATAGAGATTTATTTTATCAGTTATGATATTGTAGCCAATAATATATATGGTTATATCAAGCTAAACCAAAATTCCGCATGATGCCAACAACATTTTAAGAAAAAACGTCTTGAATACAACTACCAGGGAAAATACTACACTACCCACAATCCTCCGTTTGAAACGTGACGTCTCTGATTGATGGAGCTCACTGTTATTATGTGTGGTTCAAATTGTACACTATTCACATGATCTGTACAGGCCCTTGCACAGGTGTTTTTGTTTATTTATCCCGATTAGACCTTTAATAGCTGAGAGGAGTGTTGCTCTGTTATTATGAAAGATTATGAAGACCAGGATATGTTTTACTTTCATTAATAAGGTGTGTTTATTTATTTTGAGATAATTAAATGACAGTTTAAACACTGAGTGTTTAAACCTAACCCATTGTAATACAACCACTGCTTCATTTCTCATTTTGAAATATAAAATTAAACTTGTGCTGCTTTTTTCTTTTCTTTTTTTGTGTGCAATAAATAATATACAGCCTCATTTCTTTTTCAGCTGATTGTGTACGTACACCTGTTCCAAATAACTGAAGCGTCTTATGATACAAACGCCTGTTTCCTGTGCAAGATATACTCAGCTATAAAAACCCTGTAACATCCGGTTTCGGTGGGACTGCTCTGTACTCTGTAAATCCTGTTCCCTCTGCAGCATAAAAAAAATTAAAGACAACTTCGTGAACTCTCAACCTTTCATTTCTTCTCTCACCCGGGGAACACACGAACACTGACATTGGATAAAATAATAATAATAAATCACTCTTGACTTACGTGCTATCACGACTTTATTGTGACATAGTATTTATTTGGAAAGGAAAATCATACAAGACAGGAAATCACACAAGAGCTGCCTCACTGTAGCTCAAACTCCCGTCCAGTAGGGGTTAGTAACGCACCTCCATTACGTACAAAGAACAGGCGGGACATAAAAGGAGGGAAAGGCGGACCTGTGCGCGCCACACACTGATACAGCAGAACGTTACACGTTTCTAAACGCTAACGTTTTCAGCAGCATTTTACCAAACTCGAGGCACCGCAACAACACTCGAAGAAGCGACTTCTCAGCCTTTGCACGCGGAAACCTAGCGGTGGTAAGTTTATGAATGTGGTTTATGGAGACAAAATAACTTTTTATCGATTTGAATATCTTTCCTTGTACTTTGATGCACTCTGTTTTGGCCGGAACCCGTGTCGAGATCACCATTCCTCTCATTTTTTCACAGACACGGCCACGCGGCCTGGAATGAGAGAATGACAATAATCCTAAAATTGCGAGGCCTCAATGTGAAGGCAGGTCTAGAAGACATAAGGAAATTCTTTAAACATCTTCATATACCTGAAGGTGGAGTGTGGATATTGGGGGGGAGTCTAGGAGAGGCGTTCATTGCATTTACTACCGAAGAAGATGCCCAGCGTGCCACTCGGTATAGTGGTAAATTACTCAAAGGGACTAAGGTGACCATACGCATCAGCAGCATGGACGAGCTGGAGCACAAATTAAAGTTAAGGATAATGAAGAAAAAGAAATCTTCTACCACCAGGCTTACTCATAAAAGACCTCAACTCTCTCCAGATCCCAGTCTGCCATCTTTAAATGAATTTACTTGTGATCACAATCTTGCAAGCCCCCCATTGACAACTTTAAAAACCCCTGATCCCCGTCTTTCACAGCCTTTTTATTCAAATTCTGCAGAAGTTCAAACTGTGAATTCACTGGACCCCAATACTGCTTTTCTTCTTGGGATTTGTACTGTCCTTCAAAATCTTCAGTCATCCCATGAAAAAGGAAACCCAGAGGCAGGGCTGAGAGTAGATTTCCAGAAGGCTGATGCCCCACCTGATGTGGTGAAAACACCAGGGCCATTCCAAAACTCAGAGGCTGGTTATGTCAGGCTTTTTGGTCTGCCAGCCTCGACTACAAAAGAGGACATATGCCAGTTTTTCGGTGGCTTAGCAGTACAGGAAGCCATAGTCAATGTGAAGTTGGGACTTAACAATGGCTGTCTTGTCAAATTTGCAAACACACAGGATGCAAATGATGCTCTTCGTTTTAACACGCAGTTACTGGGTTCCATTGTTGTGGAGGTACGAGGAGCAAGTGAGAAGATGTGGACCAGTGCGCTGCAAGAATGTGAAAATCCATTTGCTTATAATGGCAAGAGAGAGACACCACCTCCAAACCCACTCAGGGAAACGGCAACTGCTGTACAAAAACCCTCACTGCAGTTTAAGAGGCGTTCTGTCAACCAGCCTCTAAATAAATGTATAACAAAATCAAAACCAGATTGTGACTCAGCCACAAAATCAACACCAACCATGGAGCACATTATCATGGCGAGGAAGTTACCCAAAGAGATGACCAAGACAGAAATAAAAGAACTGTTTGGGTGTCATGACATTGCACACAAAAATGTACTTCATCTGCTTCACAATGGCAACAGAACGGACACAGCTTTTCTTATTTTTAACCACATTGAGGATTATGATTATGCATTGAACCTCACAGGTTGCCATGTGGGCTCCGACACCATTGAAGTGTCTTCCATCACTAAAGAAAAGATGAGGGACATGATGGCTGAAAACCATTTCAGGAGTCTTAAAACACTCTCAAAGAGGAACCCAAATCAAAGGAGAAAGTCACAGCCAGTTGAGACTCAACAAGAGACGGACTCGGCTGCACAGACATGTCTGTATGTTAGAAACTTGCCTGCAGATGTTAATAAGAATCACATTAGAAACCTTTTCTTGAAAAACAAACTGAGAAACGAGAACATCATTTTATTGTGTGACACTAATGGCAAGAGTATTGGTGAGGCTGTGGTTCAATTTAAGTCCAGAAAGCTTGCAGCTCTGGCTCATGGACTCCATGGTCAGAAGTTCATGGGGTCACCAGTGTTTCTTACTCTTATAAATGTCAAGCAGATGGAAGACATTGTCACACAAAATGCTTAAAAAAGGTTAAACTCAATCTTGACAAAACCTTTACAACTGACTGATTTTGATGAACATTCCCTTCCAAAAGCATTTGTTTATAGTTTACCTGCTTGACTGATTAACCAGCTGACTTCATTTTTTTTTATTTCTTTTACATGCCATGTGTTATGACTTTCAGAATTTTAAATGTTACATCTTGTTGCTCTTTTGTTAACCAAGACAAAGAACTTCAGTGCATAATCTAAGGTGATTATCTTAGCGTCTAGTATTCCAACACGATCCACCGTGATCCTGTGGCTCAAATCAAAGATGACACGAAGAAATTGACCTGAAGACAAGACAGTGGAGGGGTCTACAACATGAGTTTTGAGTAGGAACTTAGTAACATGTATGTTACAAGAAATTGTAAAATTGCAGACTTTGTAATAAATAAATGTACATTCCGAAACAGCATTTTCCAATGTTTAATAGAACAGGACCTTGAGGAATTAACAAAAAAAGTTAAAGCTGAAGAAGATATGAGCATTTTGTATACAATGTACACAAGTAAAAAACATAAAATCAAAGTATCAACTCTTGGATGTCATGATGCACACATGGGACCGACTTGAAGATTCTGACGTCACATCTTCTGATCATTTGAAATACCTGGATTGAAGTCCAGAATACCTGGATGGACCTGGAGACAGACATAATGTATTAAGATGGTGGAGCAAAGATATATGCTTTACACTTTTTGACTCTCAGGGTGTTGAACAATGGGAACATTAACTATTGGTGCTTGTGTACCTGATAGGCGATTTGAGTATTGGTCACTACTGTCTGACAATCTGGAAGATGTGGTGGAGAAACTTGTGGAGTTCATGGTGAAGCTGCTCAAACTAGAACCCTGTGGTTTAAAATAAGTTGATTAGTATAGGAGACAGTATACATTTTCCAAAATACAGTACTTACAACAGCTTCATCAGACAATGGAAAATCTGAAAATTTACAACACATGTAAATAAAAAGCTCCAGTATGTTCAGAACAGCGCTGCCAGGGTCCTGATGAGGATGCGAAAGTACGAGCACATCACCCCCATCCTTCACTCACTTCACTGGCTCCCTATCTCCACCCGCATTGAGTACAAGGTCCTCCTGCACACCCACCACTGTCTGCACAGTGATGCCCCCACTTATCTCACTGACCTCCTCACACCACACTCGTCAGCCAGGACCCGGTCAGGCCAACAGCACCGTCTGCTCGCACCCAGGACACGGCTCAAGACCATGGGGGACAGAGCTTTCAAAGCTGCCGCTCCCCGTCTGTGGAATGCCCTTCCTGACCACCTCAGAGCTCCACAGACGGAGGATGCTTTTAAAAAAGAACTAAAAACCTACCTTTTTAGGAAAGCATACAGCTAATTTATTTCTTTTATTTATTTTATTATCTTGTTTTTAAAAATGTAGCACTTTGAGGTTTGTTTTTCAAATGTAAAGTGCAATACAAATAAAATCTATTATTATTATTATTATAATAATAAATAAGGATTTACTTATTGTTTTCACATAATAGGGCTGCACGATGTATCATTTGAACATCGTAATCACGATGTGCACATGTGCGATACTCACATCGCAGGATGTGCAATGTTTTCTCTTTTCTTTTTAGAGCAGAGAAAAGCATCTCTCTGAACCAGCTCCTTGCCCTGCACCCTCTCTCTGAGCTGTAAGCTCACAGTCAGCCCCTCCTCCCTCTACACATGCTGTCCTTCACACACCACAGATGAGTGATGTGTGCCCACATCCAGACGGAAACGTTGGCCGTTTTCAAAAAATTTCCCCGTAAACACGGCATCGTTTCAGGTACATATGACAAGACTGGGAGATGTGCTGTAACACATCAGATACAATAACAATCGGAGACAGAATGAACCCGAGCCAGGGGAAAGAAAAGGAAATTTATGTCCGTTTAGGCTTAGAGATGTTTCCGTGTGCTTGTGACTTTACAGACTTCCGGTCACTTTTCTACAAGAAATTTACAACTTTCTGTCATAAACCTAAATACTTTCTGAGAAGGAAAAGCAAAATTCTGCCACAAGAGTGAGTTCTAACTGTATTTACTGTGGGCAGCGAGTCAGACACACACACACAGAAGCACAGTGTGAGCCCAGCGCACATAAACCGAGTCACAGGCGAACTGTGGATGTGCAGTGTAGCCGACTGTTGAACAATCACCGATCTGTTTTGTTTTCTCCTCAATGTTGCGATTCAACACTTTTTAACCAGCAATCTTGTTCGTTCACATCTGGTTAGAATCTATATATTATCACATAATATAAAAGAAGAAACTGTAAATGCCAGAGTGATGTTAACTGTACAGAATCTATAACATTAATGGAAAAGGATTTGACAATGGTTATTGGTTTTCTTCCATACCGTTGAAACGCTCCTCAGTCTGTACTCCATCAGTATATCTGTTAGTTTCTGTGTCACCTTCAGCACCAGTTGAGCATCACTCTCATTCTCTATACGGAAGGTATCCTAAACAACATTTTGTGAAATTATGACATTTAAATACAGATTTAATATTTAATTTAAAACATAAATCAACATTTAAGAAGAGAAATGAGGCACATACCAGGTAATTGAGCAGTGTATTTGGAGGGGTTTGGATTTCTGGGGCCGCTCCCATTAAGCCTGGCTTTTGCAGTGGCTCCTCCATTGGTCTGTCCATTCTAGACATTGGACTGCTCCCAATTTCAAAACTGTGGTATTCATCAGGATACATTCTGCTGGGGTTCTCCTCCATCAGTCCACCCCTTCCATAGCCATGTCTTTCACCACCTCGTCCAAAATCATCTCCACTCTGAGTGGGGTGATTGCTCATACCATTTGGAAAATGCCTCAGATCCATATCAGAGTCATGGAAATCTTCCCTGTTTGAGTACCCTCCAAAACCAGGCTCCCCATATTCTACTGCTGAGTAGTCAGAGAGAGGACCACCTGGAGGAGGACACTCCCCTGTAAATTGTGAGTCAAAAATCCTGGAACCTACAAAAGAGTGAATCTCATATGCAAAAACTGCAGAATATAAGAAGGGTTTACGTGCATACTATTTAAGAGAATATGCTTTAAATGCACACACTCACTATAAAAACTTACGGAAGGGTGGTGCTTTTGGACCCATTGCTGGACGTGGTGGAGGCTTAACTTTAGGGATTGCAGAACCTGTGAGAGGAAAAGACAACAATTCATAAAAGCAACAAATGGATAATACTTCATTACTCAAATAATTAATGAATGACTCACGAAATCCTTTGAACGCAGGTACTTCACAAGGCTCTTTAAGGATCACCTAAAGCGCACAATAGGAACAAAAACAAATTTTTTGTTACCCATTACCTCAGAATTCGCCAATACATAATCATGATACAAAAATACTTTTTCACTAAATATTATAGCCCAGAAAAAATATTAGGGCTGTTCACTTCCAATCTACTAAAATAGAAATGTTCTACAATTACTTTTACACTGCATTAAATACTGCAATTGCACTATGCAAATTTGAAAAATGTGATACTGCCAAACTTTCATCCCTAGCCAATGTCACAGTATTTCTGGATGCACAAGGGTGAGGAACTCACCCTGAGTTGTCCCCTTCCCTCAATTTGCTCCACCTCAGCAGCAGCCTCTTTAACTTTCTTCCTTTCACCAGGGTCTTTAGTGGCCTCTGCCTCTTCACAGGTGATCTTCTCAGGGTGGGCTTTTTGCTGTGTACAAGATGGAAAAAATAGCAATGGTTCAAATGATTTTGCAATATTAAGTCTTCGACGCAGAGTTGGAAAATTAAAAATGCTCACCAGGTATTTGAAGCTGTGTTTCCAGCCTCTCACATGTGCAATCATATCATGCTGCACGCGGGACACAGCACAGAGTTTGCACTGGTAGTGTGGCGGGACAGATTTACTGGGGCTTCGGTACTCCCACACATAATGAAGACCTGTGGATATGGATGTGATGTGATGAAAATAAGTCATACCTTACTAAGGAAACACACATATGAGGGAAATAGCCATTCTGCTTACCAATGATGGCATCTTTGACACTCATCAGCTGTTTGCTGAGAGTGGGCAAGGTCTGGACAGATGTCCCTTTCATGAACACTGGGAAAACAACAGTTAGACAGTCAACATAAAGCAAACTTTAAATAATGGTTCCACAACTCATAAACAGACACAAAAAGTAAACATCAAAGTAACTAGTTTAGCGAGCCTCATTCATTTTGGGTAGCCAGAGATGTCTATTCTAAATCACTGCTGGCCAAACAAAAAACAAGTATTTTTTAATTGAGTTATCATTAGAACGCCAAACTCCTCAGGACAAGAGGAAGAGTGGGAACAGCTGTTCCCCTAATTTGGCCCAAAATTGGTTGCAGGCCTTGAGCTCTTTCGCCACATTTCTTCTCACTGTGCCCAGCCACCGATATATATCACATCTGTGTTGCACTGATGAAGCAGTTCATGTGAGAATGCGTGCGAAATACCCTGCATCATTTAAAATAATTTGGTTTCTTCTTTCATTTCTTACATTTAGAAATGATGTCATAATTCATATTATCACTCATGCCAGTGTAAAACAGGCAACTGAATAAAAAATGCATTCAGCAGTGTTAAAATGTTTTGAGAAACCAGTGTTTCTGCAACAACCACAGCACAAAATGTGCAATAAAACATCAGCAACCATGGTAGACATATGGTTGCATTTCTGTGTCCTAGTTTTAAAAACACACGAGGTGTCATTAGGGACTAAGCACACTTGTGGTGCTGGTATTCAAACTAGCAACTTCTTGGGAGAATGGATTGACATTTTGAAGATGCTGAAAATTATTATATTAAAACCTTCTAAATGTTGACAGTTTGAATTTTGTGCACAGAAAACTTGCCAACACTGATGTCCATAGACTGAAACATTAGGTGGCATCACAGCAGCCCTATCTCTGAGAGTGTGAGAGTCAAAAGAGTGGTGAATATGCCACCACCCATGACATGAAGCAGGGAAATCAATATCTCAAGCTTCAACTCCCGAGACTGGCGATAACACTGAGTGTACGAGACTTACCTATATCAGCAGAATGCTGCCGCTGCTTTCTCTGTCATTGGAGGGAATAAACCCACATAAGGAGAGAGACACATAGAGGCATTAGTGACATGATGACACTTTGCAGAGGACTTAGCTCCTCGTCCATGTCTGCCACACGTACAATGCCATACAGCCATTACTTTCCTTATTCTCCATGACCCCTGCATCAAGCAGCCGAGGCCACAGGAACAAATCTTTAAAATTACTCTAAATAATGTAGCCTGAAGATTAGATTCTAAATTCTCATTAGTTTCATGAGAATTTAGATCAGAATCACTCAGAATCAGGGAAAAGGGGGTAATATTATACATTTATTATAAGCAATTGCACAAAATTCAATATGCTACCAAGGCCCCAAAGAAAGACCAAGGCCTCAGTAATTTTTCTAGCAAAGTGAAACAGAGATCACACACAACATCTAGTACGCTGTGTTTTGATGAATTCCTGAGTGTTAGCCATATGACAACAGTAAATGTAAATGATGTGAACAACTAAACATTCACCCAAGTGTTCAGAAGGAGCGTTGCGGGGTGTGTTGAAATTTGATAATTTAGGATGTAAAACAGCTGTCAACAATGCCCACTTGTAGTAGAAAAATGCATGATACGTTTAATTGTATATGACTTTAACTGAAATTTTAATCGTCCTCCTTGTTTGAGTAGTGTTTTCAAAGGTAACAACAGCATTAACACACTATTTTGGAACTAATTCACGTAACAATGCAATTAACTGCTTATTTACAAACAATGAAGCTACATGCTAGACACATGCTAAATACTAAGCTTTTATGTTTGGGCAGAGGGGGAGCAATGGGTGATGCTGATGTTTAGAAATCGGGGCAGCCTATAGCCTAAATACAGAACAACACCAATTTTTTTTATTTTTCTTACATCTGTTTGAATTTAACAGTTTAATAATATCAAATGATACACAGACTTAACATGTATAAACATTTGTTGAAACACACTGCATTTTTAGATGGCACTGCAGAGTACTTTTGAGTATTTATAAATTATAAATTAAACAAATGTTTAAACTATGAAACGGTGATAGAAAATTATTAAACTGCGTCAAATTAACTACAAATAAAACGTTTAAGGACACATAGCAGCATTTGTCAAGTTTTAGAGAACGTGTGTGCACTGTGTACACTTACATGAATAAATAATAGTTGGTTAACTGATTTAATTTTAATTCATTCTCAGACTCAAAGTTTGAAAATTACGAAAAACAGACTAATTCAACGCATGACAGCACTCAGAAATAAAAGATGAGTAACTTGTCATGGGATAATGGTTAAAGGATCCACGGCCACATTGTTAAAAAAAAAGGCACTCGATTTCCGGTTTAGAAAACCAAAGGCAAATCTATAGCCAAAGAACTAATAAGCTATGACATTTCTTTAAAAACCAAAACACTGCTGCACATGAGAGGCCTGGTCCACGGAGAGGGTCTCCAGAGACATGAGTGTAAATACACCCAGCCCTGAGAGCACAGAGGCTGGCATGTAAGCCCGCCTGCCGGGGACAGCTGCAGCCTGGCTCTCCATCAGGCATCTCCTCAGTCAGTGATCGGTTTCAATAAAAAGTCAACGTTTGAAAGGGAAATCATAGGTTTCCCTCTTGTGGTGGTCAGCATGACCCAGTACACGTATTAACCTATTATTACCTACCCTGTCTGCGGTATTTACGCTGTAGCTTCACTTACCTTCCTCCGCTGAGCCTGCGGTGGCCCCTGTCTGTGAGGCTGAACCTGTGTCATCGAATCCTGGGCCTCCATCTCCTCAGATTAGCCACTGTGGGATAAAATGAACTCATAAATCAATTTCCTTTAGCATACTTTATCATTTTTGACTTGCACTGTTGGTGTCTTGTTAGGCCCAGCGTAGCCTGATGCTACACGGTGTTGGTTTCACGCTAGTGTACGGCTCCAGTCTGTACTATACTGTCTCTGTTTGCAATAACATAGTATTTACAGTAACTTACCAAGGTATATTCCGATGAACCTACAAGGTCTTCGGAGCTCAAAGTACAAGAACGGTTCAAAACAGGATGAAAGAACGAACAACACTGTAAGCACGGTCTCTACAAATGAAAGTGATTGTAAAATATGAGGGTAGCTGTGCTTCTGCCGGTATGAAAGGGCTGTATTTTTAAAATTTTAATTTTACCAGAAAAAAATCATATTCTATTAAAGAAAATTAAAATAGTCACATTTTATGGCACAGTATCATATGTTAAAATGAGTAGTAATGCAAATATAATAATAATATTGCTAAGGCGCAAATGTAAACAACTATGTAATGCGTTCGTTTTAAACACCCGAGTCCACCGTAAAATACCCTGAGAGCAAAGTATATCGAATTTAGTATTTTCAGTTTGCCGGGACTATTGGAAACTATTGTTCTTCGTTTAAACTACAAATTCATCATATAGTATGTTGTTTTTTGGAAAAACAACCTAAATGTGAAATAGGCTGATTACCTCCGTCGCGGTAATGCTCCGCTTTGCTGTGTCCCAGGTTTCTCATACAAACACACACTGGCAGAGGACCCAACACAACACCACGAGAGAGATTGTATACAGAATATTTTCTTTTTTACATATATTGGTCACTGTTTTTGCGCAATTACCGACGCTACTGATTATTCCACGCCAGGACTTTTAAAAACTGTGGTAAGTAAACGAACGAGCTTGAATGTATGATGCTTAAATATAATACGATATAGTTAGCTTAAAAAGCTAACTAACTAGCTATTTGGCTGTTCAAAACAAAAACGATTAATGTGTGAAGTTAATGCTGTACAGTATATGTTTTAGTGCTACAGCAGCTCACCAGTACAATTCAAACATATGCCCATGCTTAGCACCTTTCTTATCAAACGTAATATTTAATTAATGATATTTTGGTTTCTCAGCATGTGTCTAACATCTGCTGATGGATGTGTGAATGACATTTGGTGGTGATCCCCTACCTGTTAATGGTTGACAACATAGTCCTGAGCCATTGTACTGTAAAATTAAAGAATTCCTTTTCATGATCCTACATTTGGTATCTATTAGATAGCAATATAGACTGCAGAAATGAAGTCGAAGAAGAAGAAGAGACAGGATGATTTTCAGAAGGTGAAGTTAAAAGTGGGAAAGAAGAAGCCCAGAGCTGATAATGCCACCAACACCAACTTCCGTACAAAGGGAATCCATCTTTCTGAACAACTGAAGAGAGACACCAGTGGCCCTACTACACACAGACAGCTTAGTATCAATGTAAGAACTCTATTGTTCTTTTCTGTTCATGTCTCAGCTTTCAGACAAACATTCCAACCTGTGCTTTTTTAAAGTCTATAATTTGTGTGTTGTCCCCCTTTTCTTGCACTTCACCAGGATCTCCTTTCTCAGCTCCACCATTACAATGCCAATGTGAAACACAGTGCCTTGATGGGTTTGCGAGAGTTGTTGTCCCTTAATCCATCTCTGTTAGAGCAGCATCTCTCTCGTCTTCTTTCTGAAGTTGCAGCTGTTTTCACAGACAAGGATGGCAACGTTCGAGTGGCAGCTACACGTGTACTCAGGTTAGAAGAACAGCCATGACTCAGAAAATGCAACAATACAAGTTGTTTAATTGAAAATCCTTCACTAACATTTCTCTAAAACTGCTTCCAGGTTCATTGCTCAGTCTGTGCCTGCAGAACGAGTGGCCCCATTTTTCCCCCTCCTCAGTGCCCATCTGTCCTGTGCCATGACCCACATTGAGACAGGCATCCAGGAGGATGCAATGAAGGTCCTTGATGTTTTATTGGAGCACTACCCTGCTCTGCTAGCGGGACGTCCTGCAGTACTCCTCACAAATTTCCTGGAGTTAATTTCTCATCGGCAAAGCAGTGGAGGAGCCAAAAAGGCCCAGGATACCAAGGGACGGAGCTGGGCACTGTCAGTCAATCTTAACAGGGCTGTGACTAGTCAACAGTGGCGGCTCTCTGTGCTTCTCAGGTACAGATGACTGATGGAAATGCAAAAGAAAAATCCCAAACTGTTTGTTGTGGATGCTCATCTTTTGGTTTGTTCCAATTATATTTCAGGCTTGGACGTTTTCTGCAAGCAGTGGTTGAGGAAAGGCCGGTGGAGGAAGGTGACTTGTCTGCTGCAGCTAATGGAGTGTTTGGGTGCAGTGGAGAAGGACGGCTTACACCTTTGTATCTCATCTGGGAGGAGCTCACCTACAGTAAGGTTGGAGTGAAGGTTTATGAGCATTCTGGTGCCAAACCAACTCCACGATCCACCTTCAGACTCAGGTATGATATCACAATCTGCCCTATATGAATGAAAGCATATTTTTCAGGATTGATATGAACATTCATATACTTAATATATATGTGTTTTGTGTGCAGTGATTAATATGAATAAAACGCAAATAACCTGGAACTCAATGTATCTAATACGCACAATACACACAAACATACACATGTACTCAGTATTCAGTATTTGTCTCGTATGTTTTTGTCAGCAGGTATTGGTCTGTTCTCATTCAAAATTAAGTGTTTCACCTGTTTTTTGTTTTGCTGGATTGTCCACCTGAAATCTCACATGAAGTGTGTTGTATAATAAATCTAAATAAATAAAAATTTGGTTCTGGATCTGGACATCAAATTTTGCAGAAGTGCCTCACAAGAAGGGACACCAGTGTTGTAAGGATTCCCCCCCCCAACCACGTAACACAGTTCTACTTTCGCTGTCAGAAAGTATTTACAGCTAATGTTTGTTTAATTTTTATTGGGGCAAATACTAATTTCTATCCTTCCCCTTTTTTTCTTATTGTGATATTCTCTCCTGCATTAGTAATCACAATGCTGGAATCAACATCAGCAACACAGATGTACATCAAGCAAACCCTGAATGTAAGATGTAAGAACTGATAACTTGTTTTATTGTGCCATTGTTTAGACCTGAGGTGGATTCTGGAGCTTCAGTCAGTGAGGGTCTGGGCTCAGCTGAAGCTATACAGAGCTTTGCAGCTACGCTGGTGCCTCTTCTGTTGGAAGTTTGGGTGGAGGCCAGTACTAGTGACAGTCCAATGAACAACACTGAGGGTGCTCACCTGCTGAGCCCAGATGCCATGTCGGTAATGTTCCAGGTGTTATCTATTTTGCAGCTGCTGAGAAAACTGGCACCACAGCAGGAACACCAGGATGCACTGGTGAGAAGAAGAATGCACAAATATTGACACATTTTTTTATATGAGAAGCAATTTGACACAGTGCCTTGTCTTTGTGTAGGACGCATGGTTCCGCAAAGAATACCTGGGAGATTTTATACAGCACTTCATGAAAAACTTTCCCTATGGTACTCAGGATACACCCAAACATAGAAAGAAGGCTGAGCTCAAGAGGTAAGAAATGTTTGTGCTTATGTGTCACGCAAACATTTACCTTCTTATTCTACTCTTTATGTTCTTGTTCAGACCTGGTATTAACATCTATTCTCAGTGATCCAGTGGCATGTGGACTGTTCACACCTCGTATTAAAATGCATCCTGGATCCATTGCTTGTGACCGTATGGTGGTATCTGGCTTCATTACCGTTTATTGAAATTCACACTGAAGTTGTGGCTGTTTAAAAGTATATTAACTGAAAGGCAGTCTGACTGTACAGATGTATCTGCTGTCAGAGTGTGTGTGTGTGTGAAACAGAAAAATAAGATGAGGATCTCAAGTGAATCACTGCTCTACTCAGGCTGCTATAACATGAAATACGTTTTAACCATTTGAAATCATATGGGATCAGTGTTATTGTGGCTGCAAAAATATTAATATTTGAATATAATATTAATATTAACTATTAATAATAGTTAATAGATGTAGAGAAAAAAAAGAAACTGCCACAGATTAGAAGCCATCAGTTGTCTAATCTATTGCATTTAAGTGGCTCAGAAATGTGCTTCCTTAAACCACTTTCAAATGTGGTTCCTGAGGATGCATTCGGGATGGACTGGTCTTAAGATCTACTATTGGTGTAATCTGCCTGTGATTTGATCACTTAGGATGGACGTTAACACCAGGTGTGAACATGGTCCAAAAGATATATATATATATATATACATATATGTATTTTGCAAGGTGATATAGTAGTTATAATAACTAAATATAATAAATAGTTGTATTTCTGAGTAATGATTGTTAACTACTGTATTTGAAGATTGATCTAAAGTAGCTGTTAATTACCATAGTGTTACTGTCGTCTTCCCAGGAATAAACAAACTGCAGCCATTCCAGGTTTGACTGTGGAGCCGTTGGCCCTAAACATCACACTTTGCCAGGTCATGGTGTCGCTCAGCCAGAGACAGGGACTTGGCAGAGAGACAGATGGTGACTGGCTTACGCTACTGAGGACCTTTGTCCGAGACACTCTGAGCAGTGGAGTGAAACTGAGCTACAGGCACCTCCACATGCTGCTGGGTACTGTGTGGAAGATGGTGCTTACACAGAGAAGCAAAAGTAAGTGGATTTATGAATATGTGTCTGATTTCATAAAGCGTTCAATAGTAATACTGAAGTTTAGAAATACATAAGCTCAAGAACTTATGTGTGTGTGTTATTTCAGAGCTTGGTGTCAAGGTTCTGTATTCAGATACCTTCTTTAAATTAGCATCTTACGTTCCTAAGCACAAACCTAACAACTCAGTATAGGGCCAGCTGAAACTTGCAAAGTCCTCTGTGTTACCCTGACACCCATCGTTTGTCTACAGAGTGTTCCTCATTTTATATTTGTTGAACCTAACCTAACTGGCAGAGGACCGATAACTCAACTACACAGTCCTCCCCAAGGTCAACTCTAGGTATCAGCAGAGAAAGGTGCCAGACCTCTTGACCTGACCTCTCTCTTCTCTCCCCCTTTCCTCCAAAGCAAAGTTGTGCCTTAACTTAATTCACAGGCAGAATGACAGAGGATGCCCAACTGTTAACATCTCGTTGTTCATGTTTGGCATTGTCTCAGCTCTCCTCAGATCTGAGCTGTCTTCAATAAAGCTTTTCAACTTAACTCATCACAAAAACTCCATCCTCACCTGATAATCAAAATCTCTGCAACACTAACCATTGAAATTAGTAATTTTTCACACCAATATCTTTGTTTGTTTTTGTATGTGTGCAGCAGTTACAGAGGACCTGTTGGCAGCAGTTTATGTCTACTATAAGCAGAGGAACCTGACTCTGCAGACGCGATCTCTGCTGCTTTCTTTCTACAGCAAGCTCTACCAGCAGGAGCAAGGTCATACACACATTGCCAGGTGATCTCACTTATTGTTTTTCAGCATTGTCTTGAAACTGAGTAGAAGTTAATTCATTAATTCATTGTCTTCCCCTAAAAGCGTTGCGACTTACCCATCAATGCTTACTTACTGTGGTAACTGTGGTGATACATCTGCTGAATATTATCCTTCTTGTTTATCTGAAGGAGTAAGGTGCTGTGTCGTTGGCTGGCATCCCTTCCTGTGCAATTGTCCCAGCTGGGCCACCGTAACCCTACTCTCTCTGCACGACTTATCGTGTCCATCCATGCTGCTGCTTCCCGGGGAAACAAGGATATGCTTAACAGTCTGCAGACCAACGCCTGCAGGCTCTACGGTACAAATACTCAATTAGATGAAGGACAAGTCTGGGCAAAAACATCTGTTTTAGTGACATCACATATATTATTGTATTGGATATAATTATCAGACCTGGATCACATCCATGGAAATTGCTACAAACCTGACACAGGACAAAACTGCCTTTGCCCTAGTCAGGAAATTTCTGACCCATCTCAGTCAAAATAGTCCATCAGGTGTCAGCTGGTATATACCTGATCTGCCGACACTGATTAGGGTTATTGCCAGAGGTAGAATGTGTTTTCTGCTCTGTGATTACGTTTTTATGTGCTAATTATGTGGCTCATCAAACATAATTACTGCTCAGTTCCTGCTTTTAATTAAGAAACATTTAATTCAAGAAAGATGCAGCAAGATCAAGCTTTCTCCTCAGGTGTTCGATTAAAATGCACATTATTCATACATTTTCATTTGCACAAACGGGACATTATTTTTCTTAAAGCAGAAACAATATGACTTGATTACAAAACAGAAGAATCTAAGACATGAGGTACACCCCAGTTTCCCTAGGAGGCAATAAAACTCCATGTTCTTTAGCTCGAACAACTTAGCAAAATTGAACTGTAACCTGTGGCTGAAAGCTGTAATCAGAAAGCGCTGCAGGCATCTTCATATCCACTGTTGAGATGATGGCCAGATAGTTGGGCTGGTGTGTGACAGAAGGGCCAGGGGAGGAGAAGAGAGGGGGTTGTCAGTGTTCTGAGAGAAACTGCTGCAGAGCCAGCAATTCGCCATCACAAGACTCCTTTTGTCTCAAGGCTTCTGACATCAGCATGTGCGTCAGAGCCAGACAGAACACTACGCACGCACATTATCTAAGTCCTTACTGTAGTGACCATGCCTGTCTATATGTCTGTTTGTCTTTTTAGTAGCCCTGAACATTCTCTGCTTTTCCTGTTACCATTTGAATTTTCTTGTAGGAGCTTCCGGTTATATCTCCAAGGTGCAGTTCATTGCAGTCTGTGAGTGTAATTATGTGAAATGTGTGTGTCTCTGTCTGTAGATCAACAGGAAGGAGTTTTTGCACTGTTACCAGCAGAGTCCCAGCAGCGAATGGTGCAGCTGCTGTACTTCCTGCCCAAAATGTCCCAGTCCCTTCTGGCCAGCCTGAGTTGCTGTTGCACCACTGGACGAATCTCTGCTGGACTCGCTGCCTCACTAATTCGCATCATACACCTTAGGTGAGCTTAAAAAAACATGGACCCAAGGAAACATAACTCCCTTAACTGGCTTTGTTGAACCAAAAGTCCTGTTCAGAAAAGAGATGAAAAAGCACAGCAGCTGAATGCAACCAGAAGTTAGCGTTGACACGCAGAATGCACTATAGCCAGCCAACACTAGATGGCAGTGTTGAGCTTTTGCAGGGAAATCCATGATTATTTATTTATTTACTTACTTACTTATTTACTTACTTACTTTTTTAAAATTTATTTATTTAATAATTTATTTATTTATTGTATACCTGTTTGTTGACAGGTGCTGATGTGGGTGCCATGTATGTTTAATATTCACTTTACTGGTGACAATAAAATCAGATTTTCGCTCTATTGCTCATTCCAAGATAGCATGGTCGTGGCAGGGTGCATTTGTTTTTCTGGCTTTTTACTTGTTTTAGTGGGGCAGTGTTATACAAATTTGTATAAAAAGTGGAGGGGGTGCTGGGTTCATAGGGGATTGGATGTGTGTGTAATGGTTATGATACAAAGAGCTCTTTGGGAGGCTGGAATTCAGCGTCGTCATGGCATATTGAGAGAGACTGTCTGCATGTTCCTCCCGGGCTTTTTAAAATCCACCATTATTCACACACATTTCCTACTGTTACAGATCTATCCCTTTCACAGGAAAAGGTTCATTTTATTCGTCACTGTGTCTTCATGGACTATTACACTCATTAATAAATCTCTTATAAAACATGGCATCACAAATAACCCGAAATGAAATGTGGTCACATATTTTAAAAAATCTATTTTGAAAGTGGTTTAAAGTGTTGTGTCCAAAAAGTGTAAAAAAAAAAAAAAGGTTGTGCGTCTTAGCATTGATACAATTTTTGATGCCTATTTGCATCATTAATTGTGTAACACTGTCAAGGATTATGTTTTCCAGGTCATCTCTGAGTGGCTGGTCAGTTGGGAGCCAGGAAGCGGCCGTGCAGGACGTGGACTACTTCAGCTTCCTCTTCTCCACTCTTATGGGCTTCTCGTCCTACAAGCTCGCCTCCCTCCAGGAGGATGAAGACAAGTGCGCCCTGCCTTGCTCCCCTCTCTCACCCCTCAGTCTCTTCCCCACTTCAGTGGAACAGTTCACTCACCACTGGGATGTTGTTGAGGTGCGTTTACTACATGGTCTTTCCTATAGTGTTCTACATTATAATTAGATAAATGTTATTATTATAACATAGAATAATTCTGTACCTAAATGCTGTCACATATCAAGGCTTGGACAGAGCACCTAAGATATAATATGTAACATTTCTGAGTATTGAGTCATGTACTTATATTAGCCAAAACATTTCCAACACTAAATGGTATTTCTATTCAAGGTAACTACTGTTTAAATTTGGTTGCCTTTTAATGTCATACGCTTTACCCGTCACTGCTGTAACATCTGGGAATAAACCCCAGTGAAGCATCAGATTGAGGAAAGACATATTTGGTACTACTGGGTAGTCTGTGTGTTCTCCTGTCTTATATGTTTTTTTTTCTTTCTGTTTACTGCTGCCAAATGTCTCCCTGTAAAGGGCAAATGCATGGGAGAACCAAACAAGACAACAATACCCATGATCCTATGCCACTTCTCAACGTCAGCACACTATGTCTATACTCTTTGTTTTGATTGAGAGAACCCTAGTGGCAGAAATGGCACATTGTACGATGTAAAAAGGAATCTAAAAGGCACTAGCTGGGAAGAGGAATAGAGCACATTGTTTTGAAAATTAAAAAGTTTTAATATTCTCGACACAGCTGTCGTCTTTGCCCCCTGGTCTGGCTCTGTCTCTCATGTGGAGCTCAGAGTGTGGAAGCTTTATCATGGCACTCAGACTGAGAGGGGGGAACCTTTATCGCGTTGCACAGGTTGGAGATGCCTGGTTATCGGGCATAGAGGATATGCACAAATGCTAATGAAAGCCCATGGCATGATGGGAGTGTGACATTTCTGCACAGAAATTACCTTTACCGCAACTATGCCCAAGGGCAAGTGTGTGTGAGTGTGTGAGCACGTGGGGGGCTTATAATCACTAATTCAGCTGCTCAATTAGGGCCACAGATCCGGCCTCTCTCATGTCCCTGTCTGAGTCAATCACAGAAATGTGGCGGGAAGGAGAAGGCAGGGTATGCATGGTGAGGAGGTGCGACATTAAGGGACGGACTGTGTCAACTCTGCTTTGACTAATGAGACTGTTGGATTGTTTTTAATGATGGGGAGAATGCCAACAGGTGCACAGTCCTGACACACACCAGTTTGCACTCCGTTCTGCACTTCAGCACGGACACACGCTTTAATTTGATAAAAGCTAATGAAAAATTTGATTTTGGAAGGTAATAAGAAAAAGCTGAGGCTTATTTTTCACTTTTAAAAAGTGAATGGTGTGACAGGTTCTGGGTTCTTAGAACAATCTTGTCTGCATCCCAGTAAAAACGATGTTTTTGTACAATGAGCATGTTTGTTCATATATGGTAGGAATGTAACTTTACTGAAAAATATTCTTAGGTCTGTTTGTTTTCTGAAAAGGAAATCTTCTTTAGATTTTCCATCTACAGAATTGATGCTTTTTTTGAAGGCAAAGGGTGGCCACACACAAATATTGGTTGAGATTTTTCTTTTATTAGCTCACTCTGCATTTTGTAAATTGATAAAAAAAGAAAAGATTAGAAATTACATTTGTGAAAACATTCTTACTTTACAGCATTTTATACACCTTTGCACAGTACTGTATCTGCCCTAATTGTGTTAATCAGTTACTGATGTATAATTATGCCCAGCATTGTGTCACTTTATTTTAAGCTTACATTATTTTGTTCACACAAGTAGCTATATATACATGATAAAGTCAGATGAGAATGCACTAGTGTTTATGTCCATCCATTATCTACTGTCCCTGCTGACAGTGAAGGTGAGAGGCTGAGTTCACCGCAGGTTGCCAGTTCATCGAAGAGTCAGCAAACAGAGACAAACAACCATTTACACTTGTATTCATACCTATCCATTTAAAATTTGCATTTAACCTAACTTCAATCTGTTTGTCTGTGGACTGTGGTAAGAAGCTGGACCACCTGAAGAATGTGGGGCAATTGTGAGGCAACAATGCTAACTGCTGTCACTAAGGGAGAACGTGCATGTTTGACAAAAGCTTTTATTGATAATGTACCCGTTTCCTTCACAGGAGGTGTGCCACTGTCTGGAAACTCTGGGCTCCAAGTCTCAGTGCTTTGACATCTTGCAAAATGGTTTTTCCAAATACGTGGTGAGAAACCGTTCTTGTTCATACTTTTCAGTACTCCTCTCCTTTCTGTAGTCCTTTATCAGTGTAAACAAATTAACATCCTGTGTGTTTCCAAGATCAAGTTGGAAGTGTTTCCTGACAGTATGGTTGCCGGCCTGCTGCGAGCGGTCTCCAGATTACTGGATCCGTCAGTCGTGCCGACTGAGCCTGTGGTGCGTTTCTTGTCTCAGTGTTGCCTCAGCCTCATGGCTCTGCTCTTCACCCTCCAACAGGAGGCACCTGCTGAAGCCAACCATAAAAGGTGTGTTGAAATATTGAATGAGTCATTTTCTGATCCATATCACAACATCTCTGTTTGGTAAAAACACCTTTGTGACTCATTTACAGGGAGGCGATATGGGGGGCTTGTGTGGTAGCGCTGAGCACAGTTCCTCGCCTCCTGCGGATGGTCCTACAGATGTTGCGTGTTGGAGATCTGAACGAGGAGGAGCTGCCACAGCTCGGACAGATCCTGTTAATGCTGTTGCAGCACACACCACTCCACAGCCAGTTACTGGCCAATGCTGCGCTCCTGCAGGAGATTATACAGCACATCACGGTAAATGCAGCAAGCAACATTATTTGACAGGGATTCCCTTGTCATGGGGCAGTAGGTAGCCATGCCGAAGAGAATTGGACTTGTAACTGGATTGTTGCTGGTTTGAATCCAGGGACATGTTATGACCTCTTATGATTGTCATGATAATCATGCCCTGGATTTATTTTGATTAAATAGCTGTAGAATTGTCAAACAATGGTCAATGATTGAGTGCTTCTGCTCGCTTTTCCCAAGATAACTTTCACTTTCGATATCTGGCATTTATTCAACTGTTTACGAATACGGTTCTGAGAAGCTGATGTCACAAATGTTTGACCCGCTGCTGAATTCTGTCTGTGATTGGATGCTTGTTTCGCAGAAGCCACAAGTGCTACCGTAATGACAAATATATGAATGCAAAGCGCTATTTCTCTGCTTTCTGGTATCCATCCATTCATCTTCTTCCACTTTATGCTCCACATGAGGGCCACGGGAGGTGCTGTGCAAATCTCAGCTGACATAGGGCGAAAGGCGTGGTACACCCTGGACAATTTGCCAGTCCGTAATTTTTGGAATTTTCTAGTTTTTGTGTTCACTGCTGTTGTGTAATAACAAGGGGTTGAAAGCAGAAGTAAAAATCACTGCCATTGATTGGTGTGTGTGCGCAAATCTAAGAAATTGTATTTCTAATGGAGGCTGGTCACCTTATTTCTGTGTCTATGTTTGTGTTTGTGTTTCAGAGATACAACCGGTCTGCAACCAGGGAACAGTGGCTGACGGATCTGCTGTACTGTTACAGCCTCACTGTGGCTCACGGCTCCTCTGCTCACCGTGGAAACTTGGGCCTTCAAGACATGTATTGACTGACCCAGCCACCAGACAAGAACCTGGTGTGTTATTCAGTTTACCCTCTCAAATACGTTACAGTTACCTTGACAAACGAAAACACCGCTCAGCACTGAGCATAAGACAAATCTTTCATTTCATTTTAAACTGACTGACAACAAATACTCCACATTTACATTTTAAAAACTTTTTTACCAGATTGATGTACGTTACCTCTTCTTTGCGTTATCCTTAGTCTGGTCTGTCTTTTTTCCTCTTATTTTGAGTATTGTCATCATTGTTGCAGAGCATTATCCAGGTCTATATTGAGGTAACTGGTAACTTTTGGAAAAAAGAATAAAAAAAAAAAAAACAATGCAAAAGAGAATAAAATAAAGTCGAATCAAGGTGCACTGTCCTCTGTTTCAATTTTTATTTTGATAATACAATTAAAAGGCAACAAACACTGAGGTATAATTATAGAAATATACAATGAGGATTATTTTTGTGCAAATACATATTTCAGTCAAAAAAAACAGCATAGTTCAGAAATATGTCTTGGAGGGAAAGCACTTAAAGACCAAACTGATGTGTAGGCAGTAAAGTGTGTGTGTGTGTGTGTGGCTGCAGGTGGGCTATCTGTATGACTGGCTGTTGATAGACTGCCTCATTCCCCACTGCAGGAGGAAAGGTTATCTCAGTGTGTGTGCGAGCGCGATGGAGAACAAGGGAGATAGACTGTGTTCATATGTGTTCCTTCCACAATGGACGAAAGGTTATCTTTTACACACACCATTTCTGTAGACTTAACCCCACCCTGTGAGGTCATGTCTCTGATGTCATATAGCTTAATTTTAGAAAGCTTTGCACAATAATTGAACAATGTGTATAGTAATTCTATAGAGGTAAGACCGCCAGCCAGCTGAGAAAACATCAAAGAACATGAGATGTGTGTGTGGTGGGCGGCTTCAATGTTTTCCCCGTCCTCTGGTCCCTTGTCCAGCACTATGTGGTCTCAGGTGATAAGAGAACTGCTTGGCTTGATCCAGAGCATCAGTCAGGTGTACACAGTCTATTCCACTCACTGTAAAATAAGTCCATGAAATCACTTTTAGAGATTTAAATGTGTACATTTCAAAGTGTACTTTTTGTGTATGGACATGCACTTACACTGGCTCTGGGTGCGCAGTGGCATGTCCAAGAGCAGCTGAGATTGGGAGCCCCGAAATGAACGCCCGCGTCTTGCCATAGCGTTGCCTGAAGTACAGAAAAAAAAAAAGAAGATAAAGTTATGATTCTATCTCATGTTAAGTAACCAGTGAGTGGCTTCTGCATTTGCTCTGTTGCAGCTGTTTAACAAAGGTAGGGACACTCCTGCAACTGGTTCACCTTGTCAGGTGACATGTCCATGGTTACACCCGGCTTATCTTTATCAAGCCATCTACTGTACTACACTATAACAAAGGCCCTATAGCTCAGTGGTTAGAGCACTGGTCTTGTAAACCAGGGGTCGCGAGTTCAAATCTCGCTGGGGCCTGACTTTTATTAATCGCAACTGGTTTCAGACATGTATCTACGTCATTGAAGCTTTGCCAAGTCAAGAGAAGCACCTGATATTGACAGTGGCTCAATGGCGTACTGTGGCCTCAATGTCACCAGTTTGGGTCCCGCTGCTGAGGGGCTTGTTGTTTGGAGTTTGCATGTTTTCTCCAGGTACTCCAGTTTCTTTCTCCACAGGTTAATTGTACAGTCTAAATTGATTTTGTTGGTTCATAGATGAGAATGTGATAGTGAATGGTTGTTTGTCTCTGTATGTTGGCCCTGCAATAGACTGTTGATTTGTCCAGGGTGTACCCCTACATTTCGACCCTATGTCAGCTGGGATTGACGCCCCCCCACCCCCACACCCATCTTGACCCCACCCATGGGGAGGATAAAGCAGTAGACAATGAATGAATGGCCTGTATTTATATAGTGGCTGTCTGATGCTGATGACCAATCAAAGCTGCTTTACAATACAGTTGTATCATTCACTCAGTCACTCAGCACATCTACGGTATGTGCAGCATTTTATTTTAAATATCAATTCACACACTGGAGGTGCAACTTGGACATATTGGACCTGGGAATCAAACAAAGACGACTCGGTCTGCCTCTGAGCCACAACATGTGATTCTCTGGTGTTGGTGTTGGTGTTCAACAGGTACAGAGTTAGTATATAGTCATCTCTATTTCTACATAGTTTTCCATGTGTGTTGTTACAAATGCAGGATTTTTGACGTAGAATACTTAAATGGCACAATGATGATTTAACCAGCGGTGTGACCCAGTAAGGAGTAGTGAGTCATATCTCAGACTTATTCGACTTCTCTTAGGGGAAAAATTAGAGTGCAAATGAAGCGATTGGATCTCGCGTGTCTGTGTGTATGGGGCACCATGTCGGTGCTTCTGTGTGTTTTCTGCAGATATCTTTACGCAGTTAACTGACATTCCCCTTGACAGCTCTGAACTTTTCACAATGCCAGGACTGTCAGAGAGAAAGGGGAGAGAGAGAGAGAGAGAAGCAGAGAGAGGGAGGTGAGGTGAGAAGGGGGAGGGGGAAACCACGTCAGAAGGTTAGGTTGGAGTGCGGCGGACGTGTGGTGGGTTGGGTCTTCTCTGGGCAGGGATGATGTGTGTGCTCTCATGTTTTGGCGCAGCAAAGTTTGTCTCCATCCTGCCATCATCACCTGGTGATGTGTGATGAAGGTCAGGCCTGTCTGTGGGTCGAAACCCTACCAGAGCTACGGCACATTCAACCAGGCCGATACTATCCTGATACTGTGGACTGAAGTATCATCCAGACATTTACAAGGTTCCTGCTCATAGAAACTGTCACTGACGGCGTCCTCCACACTGGTTTGACAACCATGTCTGTTTAATCCCACTAAATCTCAGACTGTTTGCGACGTTAGGCTTTGTAATTGAGGAGCGATGGTTTCAATAATGATTGAAACAAAGCCATCTTAGGTGATGAACCACATGGGGCAGAAAACAGCTGCTGCTGCTGAGTGTGACTTACAGTATGTGGATGTGGCCAGACCCTCATTTTCTGCTTCCTGTTCCACCATCAAATAAATCTTCTAACAAAAGCATGAAAATGCTGTTGAGATAGTCGTACATAAATGTCTACTGTCGTATCTCTAATAAAGTGACTCATTATGGTACGTTCAAGAATAAAAATCTATGAGAAAACCATGGTGTGCAGATGAACTCACCATAGATACTTTGAAGAACAGTGCTCTTATTCACAGATGGTTTAGCAGGTACAGCTCTGTTATCCACCTTCTTCCTGGTTTGGGTGAGGTTTGACTCCACTTTGCGTCCGCGTGCGTGAAACCTGACAACACATCCATGCACGACGTTCAATTAAAGAAATCTCATACAGTGTTCAAAGGTCGAAAAACTGGCAAGTCCTCACACTACTGCTCACTAGGCATGAGCAAAGTAAACAGAGTTTATTTGACGCAGCTATTAGCCAGCGCATACAAAATATAACTGAGAAGCTGAATGGAAACAGAGAGTCTCCTGCTGTGTGCTGGCAGAGTCTAAGAGAAACACAGTGAGCAAGAAGGAGAGGAAAGGAATGAGCGACTGCTGGTAGCTATTAGAGCAGCATGGCTGAACTTTTAGCCTCTTGTTAAACCAGTTTGAAAGCTCTAGATTATAGCCAGTCTGTCCCCTGCATCCTTGTCTCACCCATCTCCCACGCTCTCCCTCCTACTGCGCGTGTGTTGATGGCATCCAGATAGAAGATGGGGCGGTGTTACATGAGAGATACTGGTTGGCATTTAAGAGGCAGAAGGCACATGTGGGCACCACATGGAACTGCTAATCATTCGTGGAAGCCTCAGCTACCGAGCACTCCTTCAGGTACCAACTCAAATAGAGATGTGTGAACTCACCTTCGCCAGGCTCGCTGAATGACGCATGCTGCCGCGTTCCTCCTCCTGCACTGCTCTTTGTCGTATCTGTGTGTACGTGTTGAGGTCGGTACATGTGTGCCAGTCTTTCTTGTGAGGCGTTTGTGGTCTAAAGGTGAGCTGCTTCTTAATGAGGCAGAGTGAGTTTGGTCTTTGGTGGAGACTCTCTCAGAAGTGTGCTCCTTGTGGTGTCTGCGCCTTTTTGGAGAGGCGTGGGCATCGCTCTTGCTGGTGGCAGTCTGCACATTCATGTGAGAGTCTTTCTTTCTAATGAGGATGGATTCTCTGGAAGTGTCCTCAGTGTGGTCCATAGAGGAGACACTCCATGAAGGATTGCTTTTGATTGGAGTGGCTCGTTCTCTGACTTTGGGTATGGAGGGGGGTCTGGGCTTGAGAATGGGTGGCTGAAAGCAGCTGGCAGGCGAGAGAAGTTCCTTCAGCCTGGTGGTTTGAGGGGCACCAGACACTGTGTCAGCTGTGACAGGACTTTGGTGGCTCAAAGTCTCTGGAGCCTCACGTGGTTCAGATGCTTTGCCTCTTCTGGAGGATCTGCTCTTGTGCTCTGGTGGCAAGAATTGCAAGGCATTTTGATGACATAATTAAATAAATAATGATATTTATTATTTTAATCTTGATCGACATAATCAGCTGTCACCACATCATCACTCTCAATTCAAAGTGGAAACTGCATCCTAACAACTTGAAGGACTTCTGCATGTTCGTACCTTTGTGTCTCTCCTCTTTACTCCTTGTGTATTCCGCTTTGGATGATTTCCTTGTTTCCACCACAGAGTCATTCATGGATAGGCTCTCTACAGTGTTGACTAAGGAGAGCTGATTCTGCTCGTCTCTCACCAAAGAAACTTTCCGTTTCTCTGCAGTGGACACTGGGACCTCCTGCTGCACGGCCTCTCGTCTCCGCTGTTCTTCTTCTCGTTTCCTAGACACAAAGAACAATTTGACCTAATGATCGTATGTGCAGTAGTGTGTACAATGCACCACATGAAGAGACAATGTGAAAAAAATGTATTTCGTTAAAACGACTTGCTAGGCAAATACACGTATTGAACATCTTAGAACCTAACAACTGTGGTGAAGGTGTCACAATTCACCTTTCAAAAAATACATAGAAAGCAGAAATATAAGCTTTGTGTCCAGTTGAAAAACCTGATGGTGGGTGAATGTTTGTGTATGTAAGTGAAATAAAAACAAAAAGATGATGAAAAAAGAATAATCAGAGCAGATACAACAGGTTTCTTGCTCCACTAAAACAAGTTAACTTCCCAAATGCATTGTGCAAGACAATTAAGGTGAGACGAGTGAGCGAATGACGAAAAAAAGAAAAAGAAAATGACAAACGAGCTAAAGGAGAAGACAGGGAGAAGACATATCTGTGTGCAGGGATGACAGAGAGAAAGACAGATACGGAGAGAGTGTGACTGTTTCTATAGAGCTGAGAGACGGACAGAGACAGATAACAGAAACCGGAATGAGAGATGAACACAAGATAAGATGCAAATGTTGTGTGATAAACATAATGTCTCACAATGAATGCAAGCATCTTCAAACAAAGTATGACAAAGGCTTTTTGTACGTATGTGTATGTGAACTGCATGTTTTTCATATTCGTGATGTATGTGTGATCTAGCCATGACTCATGTTATCTGATTACACACACACACAATATTCTCACATTCTCACAATGTAAATCATTAGAATGACATATTTTATGGTTAAGGACAAACTTGAGGCAAGACTGTGTGCGTGTGTGCATGCTCGTCACTCACTTGGCTGCATCCTTACGCAGCTGCTCGTGCCTCATGAGGAGCTGCTTTCTCTCCCTGAAGGCCTTGCGCACAGTGTAGCCCTTGTAGACAGCCTGGATGGAGGCAGCAGCAATGTCCTGGATGGCTGCAATGGAAAGAGCGCCATGCTCCAGCATGAACTGCGTCACCTCACTGTGTCCCCCAAGCAGAGCATAGTCCAGAGGCGTGTACCTGCTCGACACAATTTAAACACCAGTGTCATTCACGGAACAATCTTCCCACTGTCATTTCATTGCCTTCTCATGTCTGCCCTCTTTGTGAGTGGCCCGGCCCTCACCTCTCCTCCGTGTGCTCCATGTGATTAGGAAATGCATCGTAGCCAGACAGCAGTTTCACAGCATCCAGGTAGCCATTGTTACATGACCAGTGGAGAGCAGTTCGCCCCTGTGCACACATGAAGAAAAGCAAATTGTCTAATTCAGATGAGGTGAACAGAAAACGTTGTTCCATTAGCAGACATTATGGGAAGATACTCACCTCCTTGTCCTGTATGTTAGGATCGGCATTGTTCTCCATGAGAGCAGCCATGCAGGTGATGTAGCCTCCATAGGCAGCACACTGCAGGGGAGTCCGTCCTGCCTGGTCCTGTCCAGCAGAAGTTAAACATTTAAAAGCCAAATCCAGAGCACAGTTAACAGTGCTTTATTATATTAAGCCATAAAATGACCATGATGTGTCGTCAGAGACTAAGGAAACATGCTAAATTAAAAAACTTCACTGATATCAATGGTGCCGAGGAAGTTGACAACGGACCGAAACATTTTCTCTCTCAAAATGTGAAACCAAGGTTAGCTGACATTCCTCTCTCTCTTTCACTTTGTCGGTAGATATTCTACGGTCCAAATATTGTCACCTTGTTGTCTCCTCTCATCATGTGATAATTCTCTGCCTGTTGCAGACCCACGAAAATGAACCAAATCGGTGAAAGGACAGTGGGACAATTAATGGTCTGTACGTACAGTAGGTGCATGGACACACTGTGACAGTGTTTTTTATTTCTGTATTTTGTCAATTCCGACAACCCACTTGAACCATGCTCATGCAACGATTGACTTGGGATTGCACTATATTATTTTTATGTATCATATTTTATATACATCACCTTTAACAGAGTAGAACCAGATTGTTGATCTTAATTCTGAGTATTATTTATGCTCTGCTTGTGAAATACGTGGGGGGATTAATTGATTAATTTTAGCCCCAAGCCTTCATCTGGGAGTCAAACAAGGAGTCAATGTTTTGGTGTTTGTTTTTGGAGGGGGTGAACATGACATGCACTATGTAATATTAATTTATACATTTCATTCTTCTGTTTACCTTTGCATTTCATCTCTTACATCTTTCCGTATTTTATCTCTTTTATGTTGCCTGAAACCAAGCTCCTATAACACAAAATTCCCCACTTTTGGGATCAGTAAAGTACGGCTATCTCTTTTTCTCTTTAACTATCTGTTATGTTAAAGGCATTTGAGTCGGTTAAAAGATCATGGAGTTTACTCTTACATTGGTTTTACTTATATCCTATCCAGGAAGTGGTTCTACCCAAAGAGTTTTCAATATCTCCATTTATGGTTTGATTTGACCAAATAACTTTGGCGTTGCACAGCTCAGACAAGAAGAGGGGCTGACTCTAAAATGTGTTCACTGAGAAGAGCTTCTGTTGCTCTGCAGGTTCACAGTCGAGCGTGTACGTCCATACCTGCACATTAGGACTGATCCCATTCTCCATCAGTATCTGGCAGACCTCAGCATTTCCTCCCAGTGCAGCCCAGTGCAGAGCAGTGTGACCATCCACGTCCACCAGGTCCACATGTGCAGAACCTTAGCGCACATTTACATTTCAACAACACTGAAAACATCTTCCTCTTATTTATCATGGATAACACCGCTACAGTAACTTTTGGATTGTCAGGGAAATGCATTTAAAAAAAAAAAGTACTCAGAACACAATGACCACAGGGACATAACTGGATGTAAAGTACACCCACCTTTGATGAGCGTGAGTATGACATCTCTGTGTCCCATCTCACAGGCACGAAACAGCGGTGTGTGTTTCATCACGTCCAGAGAGTCGACCATTGCTCCTTTCTCCAACAGCAGCTTCACTGTGCTCACATGACCTGACAGGGAGGCCGCATGGAGTGCTGTGGGGACAAATACAAACACAATTATTACAAAAAATATACAACAAAAAGTAAAGAATACAAGCTCCTGAATCGAAACATTATCAGATCACCTGCTGCTCCTTCATGTACCTCACCTTTCATCATCAATACTTGGTTTGTATACCTTTGATGGAATTTGGTGACCTGCTTTGCTTAAAGCACCAATGCGAAACTTCTATTGCCCCCCTGCTACTTTACATGACAATACTGTTCTTCTTCTACCAAGCTTCACTCTCACACATAAACACTATACACCATATACCCTCTCTATATGCTCGCAGATTTAGTCCCTGGATGAATGTTGTCTTCAAATCTATACTTAGTTTGATTCCTTTGTGTCTGCGTTCAAACATGTGCACAAACTAAAATATTCAAGGCCTGTGCTTAAATGATACCCTACAAATGTCAGTCTCTAGAGCCAGAACTGAACTTGGAAAGAAAGCTTTTAACTATGATGTTCCCGTTACTCAGAGTAAATTACAAAAGGAGCTTCATTCTTTCTTAATATTGTGCCTTCTTTTTCGTCAGTGTATGTTGACTGAATGGTGAGTTTTATGTCTTTTACAGTGTGTGATAGCTTTCTTTACATGTATCATGATAGTCATTTTAAAATTTGTTAGGCTGCCTCATTGGCCAGGACTAATCCAAAACACTTATGGCTGGTGCAACCCCCCACTCCCCCTTCAGCTCCCCAGACAATACAGACTCGACTCAAGTGCACATAAGTGATCTGGGCACCAGTCAGCTCCACTGCCCTTCACACCGTTTCATTAGCAAGACTCAACCGTGGCATGTTATGCATGCATAAACAACGACTGCTTGGCTGAGCAGAGGGAATATCGCCATTGAGATTATATGTCCAAACAGCCCAGAGGGTTTGGAGAGTCAGCATGTGCGTGTGTTTGTCAGAGACCAGTGCTGGCAGTGGTGGAGTCTATTCAGTGAGTTCACAGTATTTTTGCTGACAGTATCACTTCCCTCACTCTCAGAGTCTCTCTTACACCTTGGGGGGAATCCCCTGTGACATCATCATCATCAAACATCCTCTGTGGCCTAAAATGAATGGGCACACCAGGCTCTGATGAAAGGTGTGTGTTTGTGTGTGTGTGTGTGTGAACATTAAAGTGACCAAGGTGGTCTGTATCACCAAACCCTCAAACTCAGGTGCTCACCGGTGCCTCCATACTTGTCAGCCATGTTGATGTCAATGTAAGGGGTGAGAGCCAGCATGGTGCAAATCACATCATCACTGCCCTTCCCAGCAGCCCACATAAAGGCCGTCCTCCCCTCCAAATCAGGCTCATCCTTCACCGAGGGGTGGGACAGAAACACACCAACTGTCTCCTAGTCACACATGGACAGACAATCACATTTTGGACTGGACATTTTGAGAGGGAAGACATGAAATCATACCGACTAAGGGTGACGTGAAAAGAATTCTGTATAGGTTATTCTACACCAATATAATAGAACTTTAACTCAAATTAAATTATACAGTAAGTGAAAAAATAAATGCACATTTCCAACATACAGAGCCTACATAGTAAGACTCACAGCATTGTTGCTTTGAGCTCCATAGTGCAGCGGTGTCGCTCCTTGGCTGTCAGAGGGAATAGTGCCCGATGAGTTTCTCTCCAGCAGCAGGTGGACAATTTTGGCATGACCTGTAAAAACACACATTTACATTAGTATATAATAAAAAAAAGGGCACAACTGAGTGAAGAGCTGGGACAATTGCTCAGCAGTACTGTCCAACAAAAGGTGTCATTAGTTTTAAGTTTACACCACATCAGGTCAACATGGCTCAGCGCCTGACTCTTTGCAGTCAGGCACTGTGTGATGCAATGAAAATGTTTATAAAGAAACCAAAAGAAACAAGACCTTAACTGAATGCAAATATCTGCTAATTTTAGTAATAGACAGTGCAGCTAAAAATGATGGATTGTGATCCAATTTTTCAGGTATTTATGAACTCAAATTATGAGAAAGACCAGAACACCAGAGCCATTAAAAATCCTCCTGAGGTTACACTGCATGTCCATAAAAATGTCATGGCAATAAATGAATAAAATAATAATTTTAACGTATGGGTAATAAGTTATTTTCCGCTTTGACTCAGCCAAAAAATAAATAATAATAATTTGCTTTGAAAGCCTGAAATCTTTAATTTCAGTGCAAAGTCAATAAGGCTGCCGCAGGTCACGTTCAGGACCTAAGCGCACTCACCAAGCAGAGCAGCCCAGTGCAGCGGCGTTCGGAAGAGGTTATCATAAGCTGTCACATTGCAGCCCCCATAAGACGTCAGCACCTCCACTACTGCCTCGTTACCGTCGGCGACGGCAAAGTGCAGCGGTGTCCGCCCCTCATAGTCCTGCCAGTTCAGCAGAGACTCGGTAGGAGCTGCTTCCTAAAACACACACACGGGAGATGCATGGGTGAGGACAAAGGATGAAGAAAAAAATGTGGTTTTGTGTGTGTATGTGTGTGTGTGTGTGCACAGCAGTGTGTACCAGTATACAGCGGACAGTTTGAGTTGCGCTTAGCTCTTGACTGTGTGCGGCCCAGTGCAGGGGGATTTTGCCTTCACTGTCTGGGATGCCGATGTTGGAATCGTGCTTGATCAGGAGACGAACATGTTCTGGTCGGTTATAAAACGCAGACCAGTGTAAAGCGGTTTGCTGCAGAAACAGAGAAAATGGAGAGGCAGATATGACGAATGGGGAAGAAAATATCAGGGGTCATCGTAAGTGGTCACCAAGTTTCCATTTACGTTCAGAAAATGATTTCACTATGAAACAGCCGAGAAATATGAGCCTACTGAAGTATTCTGAGATTTCCTGAAACCACAATCATCTGACACGATGATGCATATTGGATTATTACAAAACCGACTTCTGATGTCAGATACACATCTGCTCCAATAGACAGAGGAGGCTGTGTGTTTGTGGTCTTATCATCAGAACACAGGACAAAGCCACAGTTTGTTAAAACATTCACTGCAGTGCGAGTGGGCCGCTCTATGTTTTTGTGTGAGACCTCAAATTTCCACTGCTTCCTACAAACTATTTTCAGTCATTTATCTCTTTGCAATTAATGATCTGATAACCACTGTGGCTGGTTTCTGACTGAGGACAAACAGTAGTGAGGACATACAATTTTCCAACAACCTGTACATGCATTTGTACAGCAGCACCTTGTTCTTGTCTTGCGTGTCCACCTCTCCTGGTCCAATGTGTTTGAGTAGCAGGGCGAGAGCTTTTGGGGAGGGGTGTCGGGTGGCCAGGTGAAGCGGGGTCATCTCCTCTAGATCCTTCTGCAGCCAGTTAGCACCTCTGGACAGCAGCAGCTTCAGGAAACGCACATTACCCTGCAACACACATACACACATACTCAAAAATCCTGTGGTATAAAGTAGCTCAAAAATCACCAATGCTCCTCAGCATTAGTCATGAACCAGCAGCAATGACACACACACTCCCACACACAGAATCCCCAGGCTTTTAGCAATGTCTGGTTCAATCTGGGGGTCATCCATCTTTATTCCCTCCCCCTGTCTGTCTGCTCATCTTGCGAGATGAACTGTGAAACAGTAAACAGACAGAGCCGCCATTCCCTACCTGTCGTCCACTCCACATCATTGTCATCATCCTCACTTTTGGTCTCTCGCCACCAAACAGCTGGGTGATGCATCGGGCAACAGCTGCCAGAGGAGGGCGAGTTTTGTGTGTGTGTGTGTCCGAGCAGACAAGACTGAGTACATGTGCAGGTTCCTTTTGTATATTTGCCAACCTGTGACCACAATGCCACAGTCTGACAGATCTATCTCGTGTGTGAGCATGCATCCAGACTGTGTGTGTGTGTGTGTGTGTGTGTGTGTGTGTGTGTGTATTTTAGTCCTCCCTATTCTCAGTCCAATTAGATCAGTAATCCCTGGCCTCTCTTGCTGTCTCAGCCACTTATTGATCAGATGTCAAAGAGACAGGGCTTCCCATCACTAGCATCCCCCAGCACACACACACACACACACACACATGCGCCACCCATCTATGAGACAGACCTCAATAACCTATTAGCTTCCCTCTCCCCTAAATGATAGTATGATCCTACATCAGTACATTGCTGTTACATTAAGCACAGATTAATAAGCCACTTATAAAGAGATACTTTTACTACTGCATCCCACTGTTCTCATGCCAAATCTTGGCATCAACTTTGTCAGCCAATGTTAATAATTAGGTTTTTTTTAACTAGTCCCAAATGAAATTCATTCTCTTCTATCAGAGGTTTTCATGGCAAAAGTGTTGTGGGCAGAAAATGTGTTTATCTATAAGCGTGTGTGAGTGAAAATCAGGGCTAGAGAGTTTGTGTGGCAGGGTTTTAAATCAGTTTATACTCAACAAAAGCCCTAAAACCACAATGAGAACCACTAGGGGGCACTGGCTTCCCACTAGAGGCTGCAGTCATAAATTGTCTTTTGTCTTAAGAAATGTACGAGATCACACTGTGTCTCCATACTCATACACCTTGATATTTGCATTCACATTCATTTATTGTGAATAAACTGTCATGTCTGGTTTTATGTCATTAAAAAGGGCAACAGCAGGAATAATAATATGTTTTTGTATTGTGTGTTCTTCTTTAAGATTGTGTATTTATGGATAATCATACCTTCTGTGCGGCGAGGTGCAGCGCAGTCCGCTGGCTGTGGTCAGCCTTGTTGACCGAGGCTCCGGCCTTCAGCAGAATCTCTGCACAATCCAGGCGGTCGGCCAGAACACAGTACATCAAAGGGGTCCGACCAAACTGGTCCTCACGGTCCCGCAGTGATGGCTCTGCTACTCACACCCATACCCAGACACACATACAGACAAAAGCACAGTTTTAGCTCAAAGTCAACAGGGATTAAGGGGATAAAAGTTATTCAAAACCAATATGTATATATACACATATATATGTATATATGTACATCTATATATATATATATATATATATATGTATACATATATATATATATATATATATATATATATATATATATATATATATACATGTATACATATACATATATATACATAAATGTAGCAGTCGGGAACTACGCTAACACTCTGCAATGATCATGTGATATTCTTCATATACTGTATTTCTCTTCCTGCATGTCAAAGTAAAAATGAGTGTTCTACATATTCATTGACAATTAGATAATGTTTCTAGGTTTTGTTTTTTGTGGTCAATAGAAGAAACAATTCAGTACAAAACAATACATTCACAATGCCATGTTACAATACAAGTATAATAGAGAAGGAAAATCACAAAATCACAGAGAAATTAAAATATAAAGAAAATACAAAACATATTAAAAAAATAAACAAGGACTTCTTATTCTCTGGCAAAGTACAACAGAACTTAACAAACCAATGAATCCCTTAAATTAAAGTAAAGATGAGAGAGAGAATTCCATTTTGACATGGCTCTTTACGTAACTGTTCTTCCCAATGCGTCCAAATTGGGCATTTGTACTGTAAAAACAAGACTGTTTAACTGTATGCCATAATAAACATTTATGCTTATGCATTTGACCACACAGCAGGACAGCTGACATGGGACAGAACCTGTGCCTGTATAACCTGCACCACATCTGCTGATATATGGAACTCTGCACATCTTACCATGTACAGTTCCCTCCCCATTCTATGATTATGTGGTGGGATATCGCTCGCACTGTGATGTTTGGGTGTGATAATTGTTGCACCTTGTCTCTTTTGTTTATTCTTTCATTCATACATATTTTCTGGGGGAATTATATGTGTTTAAATATGTTTTTGTGTGTCTCTTACTAAAAATAAATAAATGCAATCAACAAAGTAACTCATTACTACATAATACTATTGTACAGCACTTCTGGGCTTGGGATGTAGAAGTTAAGATTCATATGATACAGTCAAGATGCTAAGTTCCTCATATGGCTGAGACAGTGATTTTTTTTTGATTGATTGTTTTGATTATTGCATCATGCATAAATAATATATATAATCAGGACAAGACACCATTATTTAGACATATACACCAGCAAATAGAACATCAATTGTTGATATTGATTTTTGCCATTTCTCTTCCAGTATGTTACTTCTACGTATTAGACGCTGTCTGGCTGTGTGTCGCTCACCTGTGATGAGTTTGAGGAGGACACTCCGATCTCCGTTGACAGCTGCAGCGTGAACCTGGGATCCCAGCGAGACGGTTCCCGGGCCAGACGTTGCTGTGGCCTGCAACGCGAACAGAGGGAGGGAAGGTCACAACTCAACCTGCAGCAAAGTACCCTCTGCTCACGTATCAAGTGTTTAACACCCTGACATTAAAATAGAATGGACAATTTCCCTTCCATTCATTTAGCCACAAGCAAACGCCATGAATGGACGCAGTCGTAATTAAGTAGTTCATACATAATTTATAGGCTATAATAGCCAATGTTTAAATGAATACACCTAATATAACACAGTTAGGGCTGGGCAGTAATGTATTAATAATATGCAGTTATTAAAATCAAAATAACAGTACATCTATATTAATGTTTATGTGTTGTGCATGCATTTAACACATATTGATATAATCACTGGGAATGTTTTACCTCAGATTTCTAAAATGTTAATTGTAATATTCTGTGGATAAAAAAGTTTAAAACTACAATTAACTGGTTACTTTAGCTTTCACTCAGCTTTCAGCACAGATGTGTACTGTTCACTGTTCTTGCTCCTGACTTGTGTGTTCACTAATGGTGTGTAATAAGGATGGGTTGAAGGCAGCAGTTGCGTCCATTATCACTGATTGGTGTGTCTGTGTGTAAATATAAGAAATTCCGCTCTAGATATAGTTTAAACAGAACAACCCCCCGTCCCAGCAAAAAGAAGACAAAATTCAGATAGTGCCAATATGCATCGCAGACAATCTTTCTGAGATTCTTCTTAGATATCCTCATATTTGTCAGTGTCAGTTTAACACCTCTGTTAACTGTCAACCACACAACAAAACAGATACTTCAATAACATAATAAGCAAGCTAATGGTTACTGACAGCAGGGAAAGTGTGTGTATGTGTGCATGTGTGTGTATGTGTGTGTTTCTGCTCCTGCTGGTGGGGGGGTGGGGGGGTTAAATCTCTTCCTGGCCCCACTTAACCAAAGCCCAGTGAAAGCTGGGTAATCTGCAGACAGGAAGCAGCCAGGGAGGGGGAGACCCTGTGTGAGTGTGTAAGAGGGGGGTCTCTCTTCATGTCTTATTCATGTCTCATTAATACTGCAGCATGCCTCGCTGTGTGTGTGTCTGTGAGTGGGTTTAGAGATGTGGGACAAAGCCTGCAGGGCACAACACAGAAATCAATTATTGTCCCTAAACACACAAATGCTGGAGGCACAAAATCATGTCACAATCTGAGATTTCTCCAAGACATTTTCATTAACAGTCACGTCAACCTGATCTGATTTGTTATCTAGAAAACTTGAAGCTGTAACGTCTGCTACATTCTAACATCAGCATTGTGTGAAGGCCTCTCAGCTCCACACGACTCTCTCCGCGTTTCTCAGTATGGCTGTATTTTGTATTTTGTCGCCCAGTGATATTCCCACGCTGCACAAAGAGTGGTGCATTTACGTCTCAACTGACGGAGGCAAGGTGGAAGCACAGCAGTTAACGCGAGACAGCTGCGAACTGTTGGAATATGTACCAAGAGTAGTCTTTTCAGAAAGCTCTGCAGACTCACCTGAGTAATAGTCCTGACTTGTGCGCACAGCCTCTACATGTGTGTCATAAACCTGCAATGTCTCTGTAACTCACTGCAGAAGCTCACTTCATGTCTATTTTTTTACTTCTCTATTTTTGAGCTTTAGATTATAACCACTGAGAAACCTGCTTGATTCACTGCTCTGCTCATTCCATGCACTTCACATTGGGGGGGAGGGGGGATAGCAGCGACACAAGCAAAGACCCTGGAGCTTTAAGTAGATTTTATACAATACATCGAACCATAGGCAGGTTGGGTGGTTATTCTGGCAGCAGTTAGGTCTAGATGATATGGCCACAAACATTATCTGGATAAAGATACATTTTTCCTCCTGAGTGAAAGTTAAAGAAACCAGTTAACTTTGGTTTTAAACTTTCTTATACACAGAAAACAATACAAACAGACAAACACACATCTAATTGTTTTTGCCTCGCCCTAGTTGCAATCTTGAGAACATTCATGAAACTGAATGATCTAAAGGGAGGAGTAAATACTCCAGTGACCACCTCCCTCCTTCCTTCTCATCCTCCCCTCTCCCACCTCATAAAGAGGCACGACAATTACTCACTATACTCGCTGCTTTCTCACGCTCTGCCAATTAATGTCGTACACTTAATACAGGTTAAATACTGCATTTACTGCAAAGTAGCTTTATGTGTGCATAAAGGAGGAGGGGAGGAGGGGAGGAGGGAAAGATGGAAGATGCAGCGCTTAAAGGTGTGCGTGAATGTGTCTGCATGTGCGTGTTTGGCACATGTGCCGCGTCATGGGAAATTATTTTCCGTGAGAGAGAGTTTTTACTGGGGTTTACCAAAATCAACCACAAACATCTCTTAACATTTCTAATTTACAATGATTACTCACTTGGTAATTTACGTGCGTGTGCCTACGCACACACGCACCGTCTGCACATACTAATATCTAACACATGCAGGTATAACAGCAGTGCACTGCTATAGCTGCACTTCAGAGGGAGTGATGTTTCTGATGTTCACATCCAGTGAACTACGCAAATGAGACACTTTCAGAACATTTTTCTTGTTCTACTTTTTAATCGTGTGCTGAGCATATTCCAAACTTTTCCTAAACTTTTGTTGATCTCTTTCTGGAGTAAATATACAAGCCCCCAGCTGCCACAGTAAACATATGAATTGATTTATGAATAATCTTTGACGCAGAGAAAAGTTTTAATTCGGCCAAACACTGACAGTCAATATTTGAAACTTTGTGAGGGACATTCATATCTCCAAGAGCAGGCAATTAGAGTTTCATGAGGACCTGAGTGTTTTGGAAACACCCACAGTGCATCCAAATTTGGCTAGAAAGGCTTTTGCGATGCAGTGTCTGAAATCGAACAAAGGAGGGTGTAAAAACAACACCAGGTCCTGTTGAGAGGTGTCGAGTGGTCTCATTTAGCCATTCATACATGATCCTCAGGGAGCACTCCACTCGTTAATATGAAGACAATAACTCAGAGAAAACCATTGATTATGGGTTGAGGTCGGGGCCAAGTGATTGTACATCTGTATGAGTATTGATTCATGCTGATGCTGACATTATTTAGTCTTTATTCATATTCGGCCTCATATGACCACAGTGAGTTTAACAAAGAATCATGGAACTACCACGAAACCTTTCAGCTACTCGACAGGAGAGCTGCACAGACACACACACACTTGACTTGTGCTGTAACTAACACTTCAATTGAGGCTATTGAGACAAAGAAACCAGGGAGTCTCTGTGTGTGTGTGTTTGTTCAAGTTTGTGAACAAACACATACATTGTTTGTTTGTATATATATATCTATATATATAGATATATAAATAAATAAATGTATATACAGTATATATGTATATATATATATATATATATATATACACATTATACATTATGTATGTATGTATATGTATATATTTATCCAGCTGTCTGTCAATGTGAAGGTGTCAGCTTTTAACAGAGGATGTATCTAGAACATGCTGGGTAAGCAGCGGGGAACAGAGCCTGAGTCTTTGGCCTTTATTTCAGTTCAAGACAGGTGTACGTGCACGCACGCACGCACACATGCACACACTTTTCTATTTTTATTAACATATGCAACATGTGCAATTTACAAAGTTATGAGAGCCCACGTTTAGGGTCTTGTCATCCCAACATGATTATTACATATGGTTATTACAGTTGCCTGCACTGGCTGAATGTGAGTGTATGTATATACAGTACCTACAGTATGCCTCAGATAGGGGATACAGGCAGCAGGGATCAGTCCCAGGGTTTTGACTGACATGTAAAGAGGTGGGAAGAAGGATAATATCAGCCCACTGGGATGCCGTATCTGTAAAGCCCTATTTCTGGGGGACTTCCTGGTTCCCTAAGGACCAATGAGCTGGCTCCCTCAGCTGGGGGCTGAGTTCTGGGGCTCAGCGGGGCCAATCAGTGGGGGGAGAAGGCTGAGTGACACATAGATCTGCTAATTTACATCATTACCACAATGCATCCTGACAAATGAGCCCCCAGGGTGTGAGCCAATCACCTGGGAGAGTAATGCAATTAGGCGGGACCACAGCTGTCAATCTCACAGCTACGGGGGTCAGGTAGTGACGCCTGTGGCTAAAACACCCCTGCCTGCTGCCTGTCATTCACACACACCCTCTATACATATTACATGTACGTATATAACACACACATATACAGTATGACGTCTAGAGTGGGAACACATACCACACATTAATGTGTGTGTGTTTCTCCTGAGGTTGGAGGGTAGGAGGTGGTGTGTGTGACTGCTCGAGGGACACAAAGATTGACTCGTGTCCTCTGAGGACCTAACACCTAAGTGTAGGTGTAGGCAAATCTGCATACAGTACATCTGGGTGTGTGTTAGTGTGTGTTTACATTTGCCCATGTGTTTTCACCCACTGGGGCACAGTGTTGTTTATGCTCTGAGCTTGAGCTTTGTGCAAAGATTATGACAACAAAAAGAGGACAGAATCATTGGGGAGCTGAGACTGATGCAGAAGAGATGTGCATTTGACAAGCATACAAGTGAAAACTGCTGGTAATGGGGCTTAACTGAGGTGTAGTGACATCACACCAGTTAGCCAATGTGGTTTTGCCCAACATGTTGCTGTGTCAGTGTTTCTGTGAGTGTTTGTTAATGCTGTTATGACTGGTACACTTTCATTTGGTGCTGGAGAAGAATCAGAGGTACCAATATCCTCTAAGCCCTGTCTTCTACGCCCTTTTGCTTACCCCTCACAGCTTCAGTACAAAAAACATGAGCAGATAGAGCTTTCATCAACTTCTGTGTGTGTGAGAGAGTTTCAGCTGTTGTTGGAGACGATCTGAGAATCAGGAGAGCTGTGTGTTTTGTGTCATCCCATTATATCACTAATGAGCCATCCTCAGGAGGGAGAGTGAGACAGGGCAAGGCGGACAGAAAAAACAGATGAAGAAAAACTGTAGGAAGGATAGAGGGAGAAAAATTAGAGGGGGAGGGAGAGAGAGAGCAATAGAGAGAGAGAGAGAGAGAGAGAGAGAAACCAGCTTGGGGACTTTGGCCTCTTCTCGCCTCCACTCCCTTACCCCTACACCTCTGAGTCTAATTGGACTAAAACTGTGATCTAATTAAATGTCCAATTAAAGTGCAGAGAGCAATGTGCCCATCGGCGAATCAGAGTACGGGGACATAATCAGCTGGAAAAACAAACAAAAAAATCAATGAGAACAAATGTGAAATGGAAAAAGACGAGGGAGGAGCGGACAGAATAGGGCGAGGGTGGTCAGAGGAAATGAGAGTATGGGTGTGTACTACATGTTGTGTGATAGGACACTGTGCATTACAACTTCACACATGATTAACTAAGGAAATACATTGCACGACATCATAGCATTTTACTGGACAATGACAAAATACTCAGGAGGACAAAGCAATGAAGCTGGTTTTGACAGAGATGCTTAAAAGAAGACGTCATTTGCCGTGCTCCAAATAATGAAGTACATTATTTGAACTCTTTAATGTTTTCATGCTGTATAACAGGCATAAAACTCTTCTCACATTTTGGTTTCATTTATCTCAATCTACAAGAAAAATATTCCAACACGTGAAGTATCAGTAAACCTTTGTTGTAACACAGCATAAAATAACATACACTGCCTTCATAACTGTATTTTTATTATCTAAAATGGCAATGGTATTTTGTTTTTGTTTTTATCCTCAGTGGAGTGATACAACTTTGTTTTATACATTCAAAATAAACTAAACTCTACAAAAGATCATTTCCAAGCATTACACAGCTGAATAAGGACATCCTGCTCTTGTGTCTTTCCCTCACTGATATTCAGACCAGGAGAGAGAGAGAGAAAGAGATAGAGAGAGAGGAATCCTCCTCTGACTCCATCTGTGAGTGGCACACACACTGTGAACCCCCCTATGAACAGCTTTAGCCCATAAAATATTAATGCAGGGATTCAATTCAACATTACACCTTAATCTTCTTAACAATTAGGCAGTAACAGCAAACACAATTATGCTTGTTACACATAGTCCCAATGGTTTTGACTCTTAAGAGAGAATTACAAATGACTTGTGCAGGTGAGACAGTAATTTAACCACTCTGCAATTCAGAAAAAAACAAACTCTTCTGGGATCTGCACTGTGTGTGATGGATTCTTACCATAGCTTGTTGAAGGGCACACTTCGGCAGATGTTTCCCAGTTCAGTGCATCATTGGTGGGTGTGTATGCATGTCCAGGTCCCCTACCTGCCCTGATCCTGGCTCCTGCCAGGAGTAGAAGAGGATCACTCACATACTGAGACCAGCCCACCTGTTCCCACAAATACCTGCCAGCAATAAACTGCTACTGTCCTGATCACACACAGACTAAAGGATTGTTATAATCTGATCCAGTGGAGTGGAACAATCCTTTGTTTGAATAATACTGTTTGGTTTAAGTTGTGATCTGTAACAGTTACTTGATTAATCGATTATTAATTGATTACTAAATTAATCGTCAACTATTTTGATAATCGATTAATAGGTTTGACGCTTTTTTCATGATTAAAGGTGCTTCTTAAATGTGAATATTTCCTTCATTTCTTTGATAAAAGACATTCAAGAAAATCATCATTTCCAGATTTGACAAACGCTGATCAACATTTTTTAACACTTTCTGATATTTTATGGACCAAACGATTCTATTCTCTTCGATTCTATTATGTTCTACACAGGTGTGATTGGACCTTGTGAACGTTTGAGGGAAATGTTCTTCTCTCTGAGGTGTTCATAAGATACTTAGCATTCCAAGTCAGGATGTATCAAAGAGGACCACTACGCTAATTTAAATGCCAAAGGCGTGGGAATACACCAATTTCCTGTAGGGGAAAAGGGAGATGTGCAAAGTGTGTGGAGGACCACGATGTCCTAGACTGGGAAGTTTCTACCTTGAAGTGGCTTCATTGTGCTACGATTGTGTCGAGGCAAAGCGAGTTCAGGAGGTCAGAGATCAGTGTGGATCTCTGACCATCTAAGATTAAAAGCTCTTATGCATATGAAGTAAGGCATTAGTGTGACTGTGGAATAAATTCATTAACATGCCTGATAACAGACTAACCAAACATATTTTCTGTTGAGATTTATCAAATATCTCTTCCTGGTGATGAGAGCTTTCAAAAGCATTTTGTAAAGTAGGTTTGCGATACATATATTCAAATAAAGTATCTTATAATGTCTGCCAAATCAAAACAAATCCTCAGAAATGGCCTGAGGGTGTCTTGTGCAAAGCTAAACTGAGAACATACTGTCGGATCAAGAATATTTACCATCCAGAGCAGTGTTTCATCCTAAACCTGAGTTCACAGAGCTCACAGATCTGTTTGTGCTCAGCTAAGAAGTGGGATCCTGCCCCTGACCTATATAAAATACATTTAATTTTTGGTTTTTGTCCAGCATATCAGAAATATAGACTCAAGATGAATGTAAACAGAAATACCTCTTTGACTATAAAGCGTTCAATTTGTCTCAGTTTGTGTTTGAGACATTTCAACAGCTCCAGTTTTTCCTTTATTGTGGTGCACGACATTTGAAAATGAAATGAATCAGTTAATGCAAAGCACAAAAAAAGTAGACAGGCTCAAACTTTCAAGAATGGTTGCGTTGAATGGTTTTGATGCAAGAAACTCTCAGCTGTTTTAATCTGATGACAATAACCAGAATGTTATTGTAATTAGTAGAAGAGCCCTCTTGGCATTTATAGCTGATGTTTTTTGTGGCGCTTGTGAATATTTTGTTGATTTTGAACAGTGGTGAAGAACTGTGTTGAAGAACTTTGAACTGCAGATTAAGAACTTAATTAGAATTAGAATGATAAAGTTGTCATTTGTCCCGCAACAAAACTAACCTTTTGACATTTTGAAGTTATGTACCAAGGAAATTACTGGATTTTGGTGGCAATTTCAATATGGATCACCTTTTTGAGTGTACTTGACACTGTGGGACAACACTGAGTGGCCTTTGTGCGTTCTTGATTTTTAATAATGTGCATATGATTTTGTAACAATTTCAGGATCTTGGAGGATCTATAAATGCTCTCTAAAAGGTGTTATTGCGCCTTTAACTTTTATTTGGAATACTTTACTCTTAAAATACCATTTGCACAGTGAACTTTTGCTGCTTTCACCTAGGTAAAGGGCTCAAGTAACTCTCTGAAAATAAACAAAACTGTTCTGGATTTTGAGTTACAGTGGACTTTGGATAGATGTGCAGTATCACAACACCTCAACGTTTCCCAACCTTAGTTTTGTACTTCAGTAGTGTAGTATTTTCGATTTTTAACACTACAGCACATTGGTAGAGAAAAACAGGATGGAGAGAGTATTACAAAAAGTCACAATGATGCAACTATCCTTGTTCAAGAGAAATCAGTTATTCATAAACATGCTGAAGAATTACACATCGTTGCATCAACAAAACAAAGTGTAACGTTAACGTCATTGTCTTGGAAATCAGTGTTCCTTAATCATACTCGTCGTCGGTGTTTTATTTACCTTTTGGCTCTCTTTTCCTATCAGATGAAAACCTGGAAAGTTTTCTTCCAAGACGTCCCGTTCAGTCTTTACCGTCTGGATTACAAAGATACTACAACTCCCACCACTATCACACAGCAACGCGCCGCCATGTTTGGTGTTTTCTTCACTTACCAGATAAACTTGTGCATTGACTTTAAAAACTACATTACCCACAAAGCCAAAGAAAAATAAGGAAACGCCACTTCGCATCCGTGGTCACAGTGAAATCGGTTCGCCGCCAGTTTCCTGCTGCGGTGAGAATAGCGGCGTCGTAACAGACTGGGAAGACTGAAGAGTACTACCACCACCACCACCACCACCTCAGAAATAACTCCACTGTACAATGAAACTGTTAGCAGCATCTTCCTCTCTGGAAATCCGCTACGTCACGGTTATACTGCTGGTAAGCCTCCGTGTCGCAGCTTTGCAATTCACTCTTAACTAGTAGCCGCTTTAAGCTAAGGTTAGTTAGCTGCTAGCTAACCGATGAGTCTCTGCTGGCATGATACGTGGCTATTAAGTGCTGAGGGTAACAAAACTCTCTCTGCTCCAAAGCTGCGTCTATCTACCAGGCTGAACTGCGTTACACCCTCTGTTCCTCTTTATATTTAATCGACTTATTCAGCTGCGGTGTCAACTTAGCCGGTAGTGTGAAATACCACGACCAGTGGTGTTCTAACCAGCCATAGTCCATCTCATATAAGTCAGTGATTCTTTTCTAAGACAGTGTACCCTCTCAGTGTAGGTGGAAAACACACGAGTTGAAGTTTGACTAAGTTTGTTGAGAAGTCGAGCGGTCAGCTAGTATTGAATGTTGCCACTTACTGACAGCTGGGAGGTGGATGCTAATGCTAAAGCACGGTTAGTTTAGACATTTAATGTAATGTTTGGTCTGATTTATTCACTTGGACTTAATATTTGCTGCTATACAGATGCACGAAGTTATTGATAGGATATATTAGTGTCTCTGATTGACGCTCACCGATTGGTGAATTCCTCTGTTGTGGCTCATTCTTATTGGCTGAAAAGCCGGAACTGGAGAGAGCGCAGTCAGGGCCTATAAAGGAAACTGAAAAGTTACATCTGAGCTGCACAGAAGTATCTTTACAAATGTTAAAGTGGTCTAACTGTGGTATTTCTCAACAGTTAACAGCTTTGTCACTCTGTGTGGTGAACAGGAAGTCCACAGGGTTTTGATCCTCATTGTTGTGTTGGTTCAACTGTCAGAGAAACGAAGGGTTACTCAACGTAACCCCGGTTCTTTGATAACAGAGTGAGGTGTTTCACCACACGCCCCTTCTTGCATTAGGCACGGAAAGAAACCGGTCTTGAATGATTTTGAGGGGCGGGTCGGCTGTGATAGTATGAAGGGGGCGGTGCCCCAGCACAGCTCGACCTGTCTGTCACTGACAGACGTGGTGCCATTGGAGCTTCCCTGGTTGGTCATGCCAAGGCGATATCCCATAGTGAAACACCTCACTCTGTTATCAAAGAACCGGGGTTACGTTGAGTAACCCTTCGTTCTTTTTCTAACTTCGTTCGGTGTTTCACTATGGGAGATATAGACCACTCCCGGATTGCATATGACTCCCGAAGCCTAACTACCACAAAAGGTTGAGTGACAACATCACTCCAACCCCGGAGCACCGGCACCGAGCACCACTTGGGCCAAAGAAGGACCAGAGACATCTAGCCTGTAAAACTTGACAAAGGTGTGAGGCGTAGCCCAGCTCGCCGCAGCACAAATATCCTGAACAGACACCCCTCTAAACAGAGCCCAGGAAGCAGCTATACTCCTGGTGGAATGAGCACGCAAACCCTGGGGCGGCAGCAAACCTTTGCAACTGTACGCCACAGAAATGGCCTCCACAATCCAGTGAGACAGCCTCTGGCGGGACAATGGCTTGCCCTTATGGGTAGTGGACCAGGAAACAAACAGCTGGTCAGTACGCCTGAAATCTGCCGTCCTACTCACGTAGGACTGCAGAGCCCTCACCGGACACAAAGTGTTAAGCCTCTGCTCCTCCGTCGAGGAGAATGGAGGCGGGTGAAAAGCCAGCAACTCTACTGTGGGACACCTGTAAGCCGACTCCACCACCTTAGGCACAAAAGCCGGATTGGGCCGCAAGCAAACCTTGGAGAGTCCCGGACCGAACTGTAGACAGGAAGGGCGGATAGACAACGCCTGAAGGTCGCTCACGCGCTTCGCCGTAGACAAAGCCAAAAGCAGAACCGTTTTCAGAGACACAAACTTCATCCCCACAGCCTCCAAAGGCTCAAAGGGATGCTGAGAAAGGGCATCCAGCACCACCAGAAGGTCCCACAGTGGAACCAGGTGCCTAGAAACTGGGAGCTTTCGACGTGCACCTTTCATAAAGCGACAAACCAGGGGGTGCTGTCCCACCGGTTTATCACCAAAACCCACGTGACATGCTGAGATGGCAGCGAGGTACACTTTTACTGTGGAAAAAGCTCTTCCTTTATCCACCAGCTCCTGTAGAAAACACAACAGGTCCACAACTGAACACTGAAAAGGGACTGTGAGTCTAGACTCACACCATTCCTCGAAAACCCGCCATTTACAGCCGTACAAAGCACGGGTGGAGGAAGCCCTTGCACTCTGAATGGTGTCTATAACCTGCGGAGGCAGTCCTGCTGCGTCCAAATTAAACCTCTCACGGGCCAGGCCCAGAGCGCCACGCGGTCTGGGTGGGGGTGGTAAATCTCCCCGCGTGCCTGGGACAGGAGGTCTCTGCGTATGGGCAGAGGCCAGGGGTCGCCCGCCAACATCTGAACTATTTCCGCCACCCAGTGTTTGGACGGCCATCTTGGCGCCACCAGTATGAGAGACAGATTCTGCTCCCTCACCCTGGCCAGGGTGGGGGAAATCAGACTGAGGGGAGGGAATGCGTAGAGCAGCACGTTTGGCCAGGGTGAGCCAGAGCATCCACACCGAGAGGTGCAGTGATGTCCGACAGGGAGAAAAACAGCGGACAGCGGGCGTTTTCCTGCGAGGCGAAGAGATCTACGGCGGCTCGGCCGTATCTCTTCCAAATCTGGTCCACAACCTGCGGGTGCAGAGACCATTCCCCGTACAGAGGATTCCCACGAGACATCAAGTCCGCCCCTCTGTTCAGAACTCCCGGCACATGTGTCGCCCTGAGTGAGAGGAGCCTGGTGCTGCTCCACAGTATCATCTCCCGAGCCAACTTGTGTAACCGTAGTGAGCGAGTGCCTCCCTGACGGTTGACATAGGCTACCACAGTGGAGTTGTCTGTTTTCACCAGAACATGACGGCCTCGGAGAAATTGCAGGAAGTGTTTCAGCGCTAGAAACACTGCCCAGAGCTCCAAAACATTTATGTGAATCTGGGCCATTTCTGGACCCCAGGAGCCATTCACCGCTCTGCCTGACATCGTTGCTCCCCACCCTGACAGGGAAGCGTCCGTTGTCATGGTAACCCTGGACGTCACCGTCCCCAGCGGGACCCCCGTGGTGAACGCCCCTGCGTTCCTCCACTGACGGAGAGACTTCACACAGGTCCGAGTCACTTTCACTCTGCGGTTGAGGTGACGGCGCGGGCACAGGTGCAAAGCCGCAACCCACCGCTGAAAATCTCTCATCATCAACAGACCTAAATGCACTACAGCTATCACTGATGCCATCAGGCCGAGCAGACGTAGGCATAGTCGAAACGACACGACTCTCCCCATCTGAAAGAGGGAGAGACACTGTGTGAGAGATTTTATTCTCCCGTCTGATAGCGTGACGTGATATGACAGGGAGTCTATTTTCAGACCCAGATACTCCGCACACTGTACGGGCTCTATCTGACTTTTCGTCCAGTTTATACTGAACCCAAGATCCCTGAGATGATTTATCACCACAGCAGAATCCATGACCTCCTGCTCGTGCGAGCCAGCGCATATCAGATAATCGTCTATGTACGAAAAAATTCTGATGCCTTTGCTCCGTAATGGAGACAGAGCCCCCTCCACACACTTGCTGAATACCCTCGGAGCTAACGACAGCCCGAATGGGACAGTTTGATACTCGTAGGTTTTGCCTTGGAAAGCAAACCTGAGATATTTTCTGTGTGCAGGGTGAATGGCGATGTGAAAATACGCGTCCGAGAGATCGATCGTTACAAACCAATCTCTCTGACGGATAGAGCGACAGAGCACTTTGTGTGTCAACATCCTGAATGTGTATTTCCGTAGGTGTTTGTTTAGCACACGGAGATCTAGGATGGGGCGAAGGGCTGTGCTTGCCTTCTTGGGAATGAGGAAGTACCGGGAGTAGAAACCCTGTTGTGACTCCGCGGCCGTGACAGCTCTGATAGCTCGTTTGCTCAGTAAAGACGTTATTTCGTCTTCCAAAACCCGTGCAGCGTCCCCCTTGGCCACTGAAACTAACACACCGTTGAACCTGGGTGGTTTCATGGCAAATTGAAGTCTGTATCCGTGAGATACAGTGGATAGAATCCATGGGTGAACTGCGCATGCGCGCCACCCGTCCGCTCTGACAGAGAGAGGTCCTGTGTCGAGCTGTGGTGACGTCACCCCCACGACTCGGTGAGAATCGTGTCTCGCCAGTGGAGCGTGAGCTCCCTCTGGTGGCGAGGGGGGTGCATGACATTGATTTATTTTTGTGTTTTTTATTTTGCATCTCGCCCTTGGCTTTGTGCCTGGCTGCGAAAATGCTGTTTTTATTTGCAACAGGTTTGGACAGGGTGGAAGTGTTTGGTGACACATTAACTTGGAGAACCCCTGTGTCTTCTCCCCGTGGGCCTGCCACATGGGAGACTGAACAAGGAGCCCTGGAGAACAAACAACAGCCAGGGTTCCTGAACCACACATGACGGGGTCCTGGTGGTCCCCCTCCATGACTCTTAACTTGACCGGAGGGGGAGATGGAGAAGCTGGGGTTGTTAGGACGCCCGCTTCTTCTTTCCGTCAGTGGGGTGAGACGGGCGGTTCTTTGCTGCGACCGCTGCAAAGGAGTGTTTGCCCCACGGTCTCTGGGCGTCAGACCTGGGCTGCTGGTTGCCCTGCTGACCAGTCTGCCTCTGAGGGCGGGCACTGCTCTGACGTCTCCTCACTGCGGCAGCTGAGGCTGCAAAGGTGGGCTTGGCGGCCTGAGGGGGGGCGAGGGGCTTGTCTCCTGGGCAGACAGAGATCAAAGGCTTCTCCCTCCTGCTTTCTGAGGGTGCTGGTTTCCCTCATCCTCTCCAGAGCTGGGCCAAACAGACCTTTGGTGGGGTCGTATGCGGCATCCATCACATCCGCCTTCTGTGCATCACTCAGGCTCGAGTGGTTCAGCCACAGGGCCCTCTCTCCTGAGACAGCGAGGCCCATAACTCGGCCACTGCCCTGCACTGCTCCCCGTGAGGAGCGCAGGATGAGATCATTCACCACACAGATCTCGTCCCAAAGAGCTGGGTTTGGTGCTCCAGAGTCCAATTGGCGGCCCATCTCCTCCAAAATCTCAGCCAGGTACGCAGACAGCAGTGTAACTGCATTCAGAGAACAGACTGACTGAGCTGCATATTTATACATCCTCTGGAAGATGGAAGATGTGACGCGTTCCATCTTACTAGGCAGAGCGATGTTAGAGGAGGCCGAGACAGAGCGGCGATCAGGGTGAAGGTGGTGGGCTACTGAAGACTCCACCACTGGGGGTTCGGACAGCCCCAGTTCCTTCATCCCATGGATCTCCAGTTTAGAACATCCTTTGGTGGGGAGCTTGTTCTTAAAGGGACAGGACCAAAAACGGCTCATTTCCCTCATGCACGCAGGCACGGCTGGAAGGAGCTGTTTGGCTGGTGGTTGAGCTGGTGGAAGTCTCTTACCATCATAAAGGTCCCTCTCAGTGCCACCTGCGTCCTGAACTGCAGGCCACTGTATGCCCAGCTTAGAAGCAGCTCGTTTACAGACCTCGTAAAGGCTGCTGTCAGCTGGAGGAGCGACATCAGATGCACTGGAGGGGCGAGAAGGCACTGGAAAAGTGGCATCGGCCTCGTCCTCCTCCATATCATCCAAGTTGAGAATGTCTGAGTTGGCATAGCCCTCAGCATCCTCCTCTGGCTCTACGCCAGGGAGCTCCTCAAAGAGTGGCGGCATGTCTGTGTATTCCTCCTCCATCATATCC
>NW_025322276.1:0-9423 GCF_019176455.1 Solea senegalensis | reverse complement strand
ACATGGGCACTGCCGGGACGTGGCGTGGAGGCTTACAGCCTGTGTGATATCACAGCCTCTGGATTTTCTCAGAGGCTCTAAGATCACACAGGCTAACCAAAATGCCCTGAAAACACAACTTCCCTCATTTCCTTGTTTCCAGGTGTATGTGCACATTATTTGATAACCAAAGCGTCAGACGACAAGTCTTCATCTGAAAAGGTTGGTAAGACCCACCAAGACCACCCCTAGTGCCCGCATAACCTCACCCTGAGGAGCTTAGTATCACTTGTGTAAATCGTTGAGATTCGGGGGCCTTGGGTCAATTTATGATGCCCAGAGTAGTCTGTGGCACTTGGGTAAATCCTTGAGATTAGGGGGTCTTGGGTCAATTCATGATGCCCAGTGTGGGTGGTGACACTTGTGTAAATCCTTGAGATTCGGGGGCCTTGGGTCAATTTATGATGCCCAGAGTAGTCGGTGGCACTTGGGTAAATCCTTGAGATTAGGGGGTCTTGGGTCAATTCATGATGCCCAGTGTGGGTGGTGACACTTGGGTAAATCCTTGAGATTCGGGGGCCTTGGGTCAATTTATGATGCCCAGAGTAGTCGGTGGCCAAGCACCTACGGCTCAGCCACAATTTGGTTAACCCAAAGGAGAGGGCCATCATTAACAACCTGGCAACAGGGAGGACCCGAGTGCCACCGGGGCCCTGCCCTGTCCCTCTGTGTGCGCCTTACATGTTGAATCTGGAAAAGCACATCAGGGCCCACAAGGACCTAACTGCTGGCCGGATTCAGGCGGAACTTCAGTCGATTAAGCGGAGCACGGCCCTTAAATTGCTGGCCGATTTGAGGGCCAGTAATCCCAGACCTCCGATGGTGTCCTTACTGGACATCTCGGATGCAGAAGAGGACCCAGAGGAGGGGGTGTCTGGCCTTTGCAGGAATCGAACGTGCATGAATGCAAGGGCAAGGGTCAGAGAGCTCGAGAGGAAGCTGGACGAGGCGACACGTCTCAATGCTGACCTCACTGTGAGTGAATGAAAAAAACATAGCAATTATAGATTCTATCCATGTTTAATTTCTTTGAATAATGCAATCATTGCGTTGTCAATAATTGTAGTCCTGTTTTCTTTTGCTGTTTGTTTTTCCCTCTTCAGAGACAGCTGAGAGCATTCCAAAAAGCAGCTCCGCGTCGCCAGCGCCCCAGCCTTCAGCAGCTGCTTGCGCAGCCCCCTGCCCAGCCAGCAGTTAGCTCCTCCTCCTCATCTGGGAGTGAGGAGGAGGAAGAGGAGGAGCAGCAACCACCGCAGCAGCAGTGGCGGCGGTCCTCTGCCCTGCTCCAAACGCAGACAGACTCCTCCTCCTCATCTGGGAGTGAGGAGGAGGAAGAGGAGGAGCAGCAACCACCGCAGCAGCAGCGGCGGCGGTCCTCTGCCCTGCTCCAAACGCAGACAGACTCCTCCTCTGGGACTGAGGAGGAGGAGGAAGAGGAGGAGGAGGAGGAAGATGAGCCGCCGCAGCAGCCACCGCCGCCGCCGAAGAAGAAGAGGGCGGCAAAGCAGCGACACCTTTCCTCTCCCCCTCAGGTGAGAAGATAATAGTGTAGTGTAATTCATTGTCATTATCATTTTGCCCAAGTCCAAAGTACTTACCTTTATTCAACTCCTGTCAGAAGAAGAAGAGGGAGGAGGAGGAAGAGGAAGAGGAGGCGGACACAGCCAATGAGGAGGTTAGTGTAGAATCATTGAGCACATGTGGTCATGTGGTAGAGGTGTTATTGATGTTTTGTTTTGCTTTTCCAGCAGTCACGTTGGACACGTGACCAACGTAAACTCTTCCGTGCTGTGCGGCCCTACTTCTCTGGCCGAAGCAGGGGCTCGTTTATTCGGGCCATTGAGTTTGGCACCTCCATGAGTAAGACTTAACACATTGTGTATGTGTGCAGGTGTGTGTTGAGTGTTTTCTCGCTACATTCATCGTCATGTGTGTTTCATCTTTTCAGATGCATACATGGAGGAATATGCCGAGTATACCTACTGTCCCGAGGGAACTACAAAAATGAAAGAGAATGCACAGACGAAGGTCAGCCGGGCCAAGGTCTTCATAAAGTATCTTTGCCTCGGCTGCCCTTCTCTGGCACTCTGGGACTGGACATTTTTGTTCAACATCCCCCTCCTGAAGTTGTAAGTAGTGAATGCACGGAGGATAAGCATGTTCCTTCTTTGCAAGTCTTTTGCTTAGGTTTTGATGATGATGATGATGAAGTATTGGAAAGATGTGACTGAAACTAAATCCAGACTGGTCTTCTTTCTACAGTTACCCTGCTCTCCTGCGCAATGTTGGCCTGGCCCCAACGACAGTTGCGCTGTATGTGGGCCAGGCCATCTCGTTCCTGGAACACCTGAGGGACACGCCGCCCAAGCACTGCCGCCTTAAAACCTCCCAGGTCAATGTCCTCGTGAGGGAATTGAGAAAGGTGTACAGAGACCTTGGGAGGAAACTCCTTGGACACCAGTCGCTTGTTAAACAGGACAAGCAGCAGCGGCTGGTGTCCAAGGAGGACCTGGCCCAGTGACCTGGCCCATTTTCGCCCTGGCCCAGTGCCAGGGCGAAAATGCCTGAATTGCTTGGTGAGTCTGTATTGCCTCTCTCTCTCTTTCTCTCTCACACACTTTTTGTCAGAGCCTAAAACCTTTAAGTGTGCATGTCTAAGGGTTCTCTTCTGTCTCTTACTCTAATTACAGAGGACATGAGAAAGGCGCCAGCCAGAGACCCCAGGACCCGCTACAGGTTCTTCGGGTACCTGGCGGCCTACCTCTCCTGTATATATGGCCACAGGTCAGGCGTCCTGACTAAAATGAAGGTCAAAGAGGTAAAGGACGCCGTGGGAGATGAGAAGGCGGGCTACCTGGTCAATGTAAGTATCAGTTTAATCTCATTCCCAAACTTTTCCCAACACTTAGACGTCAATTTTTGTTCATGCACCACACTTACAAATTGGCGGTGTCATACTTTGTCTCCTGCAGGTAATGGAGCACAAGACCGTTCGCAAATTTGGTGTGGCGCAGATTTACCTGACAAGCGAAGAGTATGGGTGGTGCAGCGAGTGGCTCCGCCTCCGACAGCGGGCGGTCCCCACCAACCCCTACTTTTTCTCCGCCCTTGGCCGCGGCAAGGCCAAGGATCTGGTTAAATATTTCCGGAAGGCCTGGAAAGAGATGGGCTTGAGGGGATCGCCCACGCTCATGGACGTCAGGTCGGCGGTGGCGACCTATGTAGGTGTCAAAAAAACATGATGAGGATTTGCTCAATTTGTGGCCTGTCAGTTGTGTTCGTCACACTGAAACTTGTTCATTAATGCCTCATTTTCTTTTCTCTAGAATTTTGAGTCCAATGATTCAGAAGTGCGGCAGCATGTGGCGACCTTCATGTGCCATGACGTTCGGACGCAGGAGCGTTTCTACTCCCTTCACAACACCTTGACACGAGCGAAGCAGATGAGGGAGCTCTTTGTCTGCATGTCACTCAGAAGAGGAACACATGCTCCCTCATCTGCTTCCGCTCTGTCCTCCACCTCTGCGCCCTCCACCTCCACGCACGACACTGCTGAGGAGGAGAGGGATCCAAAGGTAAGTTAAAATAAAACCTTGCAATTGCTATCACACCACAGTCCAAGTTCACTAAGCTCATGTGTACCTTTTCTTTGTTTTGAAGCTTACCCCACGGAAGTATGGGCCCTCTCCCTCACAGCTGCTGGTTAAAAAGATAAAAGTGAGGGTTGGCTTCAGCCCGAAAAAAAAGTTTCCGTCCAGGGCCAGGAGGACATGAGTGTCTGTCTGTCTATGTGTGTGAGAGTGTGTTCAAAAAAACAAAAACAAAAAAAAACAAACAAACAAAAAACAAAAAACAAAAAAAAAAGGTTCTGTGTGTCTATTTTTTATTTTTGTTGTATTTTTCTTGTTTCTGTTCTAGTTTTTATTTTGTTGTATTTTTTGGCTTTATTTCTTGTATTTATTTTTGTTGTATTTTTCTTGTTTCTGTTCTAGTTTTTATTTTGTTTTATTTTTTTGTTTGGTTTCTTGTTTTTATTTTTGTTGTATTTTTCTTGTTTCTGTTATAGTTTTTATTTTGTTTTATTTTGGTTCCATTTTTTATTTTATTTTACTTTTTTTTACCTCCACATGGGCACTGCCGTGACGTGGCGTGGAGGCTTACAGCCTGTGTGATATCACAGCCTCTGGATTTTCTCAGAGGCTCTAAGATCACACAGGCTAACCAAAATGCCCTGAAAACACAACTTCCCTCATTTCCTTGTTTCCAGGTGTATGTGCACATTATTTGATAACCAAAGCGTCAGACGACAAGTCTTCATCTGAAAAGGTTGGTAAGACCCACCAAGACCACCCCCAGTGCCCGCATAACCTCATCCTGAGGAGCTTAGTATCACTTGTGTAAATCCTTGAGATTCGGGGGCCTTGGGTCAATTTATGATGCCCAGAGTAGTCGGTGACACTTGGGTAAATCCTTGAGATTAGGGGGTCTTGGGTCAATTCATGATGCCCAGTGTGGGTGGTGACACTTGGGTAAATCCTTGAGATTCGGGGGCCTTGGGTCAATTTATGATGCCCAGAGTAGTCGGTGACACTTGGGTAAATCCTTGAGATTAGGGGGTCTTGGGTCAATTCATGATGCCCAGTGTGGGTGGTGACACTTGGGTAAATCCTTGAGATTCGGGGGCCTTGGGTCAATTTATGATGCCCAGAGTAGTCGGTGGCCAAGCACCTACGGCTCAGCCACAATTTGGTTAACCCAAAGGAGAGGGCCATCATTAACAACCTGGCAACAGGGAGGACCCGAGTGCCACCGGGGCCCTGCCCTGTCCCTCTGTGTGCGCCTTACATGTTGAATCTGGAAAAGCACATCAGGGCCCACAAGGACCTAACTGCTGGCCGGATTCAGGCGGAACTTCAGTCGATTAAGCGGAGCACGGCCCTTAAATTGCTGGCCGATTTGAGGGCCAGTAATCCCAGACCTCCGATGGTGTCCTTACTGGACATCTCGGATGCAGAAGAGGACCCAGAGGAGGGGGTGTCTGGCCTTTGCAGGAATCGAACGTGCATGAATGCAAGGGCAAGGGTCAGAGAGCTCGAGAGGAAGCTGGACGAGGCGACACGTCTCAATGCTGACCTCACTGTGAGTGAATGAAAAAAACATAGCAATTATAGATTCTATCCATGTTTAATTTCTTTGAATAATGCAATCATTGCGTTGTCAATAATTGTAGTCCTGTTTTCTTTTGCTGTTTGTTTTTCCCTCTTCAGAGACAGCTGAGAGCATTCCAAAAAGCAGCTCCGCGTCGCCAGCGCCCCAGCCTTCAGCAGCTGCTTGCGCAGCCCCCTGCCCAGCCAGCAGTTAGCTCCTCCTCCTCATCTGGGAGTGAGGAGGAGGAAGAGGAGGAGCAGCAACCACCGCAGCAGCAGTGGCGGCGGTCCTCTGCCCTGCTCCAAACGCAGACAGACTCCTCCTCCTCATCTGGGAGTGAGGAGGAGGAAGAGGAGGAGCAGCAACCACCGCAGCAGCAGCGGCGGCGGTCCTCTGCCCTGCTCCAAACGCAGACAGACTCCTCCTCTGGGACTGAGGAGGAGGAGGAAGAGGAGGAGGAAGATGAGCCGCCGCAGCAGCCACCGCCGCCGCCGAAGAAGAAGAGGGCGGCAAAGCAGCGACACCTTTCCTCTCCCCCTCAGGTGAGAAGATAATAGTGTAGTGTAATTCATTGTCATTATCATTTTGCCCAAGTCCAAAGTACTTACCTTTATTCAACTCCTGTCAGAAGAAGAAGAGGGAGGAGGAGGAAGAGGAAGAGGAGGCGGACACAGCCAATGAGGAGGTTAGTGTAGAATCATTGAGCACATGTGGTCATGTGGTAGAGGTGTTATTGATGTTTTGTTTTGCTTTTCCAGCAGTCACGTTGGACACGTGACCAACGTAAACTCTTCCGTGCTGTGCGGCCCTACTTCTCTGGCCGAAGCAGGGGCTCGTTTATTCGGGCCATTGAGTTTGGCACCTCCATGAGTAAGACTTAACACATTGTGTATGTGTGCAGGTGTGTGTTGAGTGTTTTCTCACTACATTCATCGTCATGTGTGTTTCATCTTTTCAGATGCATACATGGAGGAATATGCCGAGTATACCTACTGTCCCGAGGGAACTACAAAAATGAAAGAGAATGCACAGACGAAGGTCAGCCGGGCCAAGGTCTTCATAAAGTATCTTTGCCTCGGCTGCCCTTCTCTGGCACTCTGGGACTGGACATTTTTGTTCAACATCCCCCTCCTGAAGTTGTAAGTAGTGAATGCACGGAGGATAAGCATGTTCCTTCTTTGCAAGTCTTTTGCTTAGGTTTTGATGATGATGATGATGAAGTATTGGAAAGATGTGACTGAAACTAAATCCAGACTGGTCTTCTTTCTACAGTTACCCTGCTCTCCTGCGCAATGTTGGCCTGGCCCCAACGACAGTTGCGCTGTATGTGGGCCAGGCCATCTCGTTCCTGGAACACCTGAGGGACACGCCGCCCAAGCACTGCCGCCTTAAAACCTCCCAGGTCAATGTCCTCGTGAGGGAATTGAGAAAGGTGTACAGAGACCTTGGGAGGAAACTCCTTGGACACCAGTCGCTTGTTAAACAGGACAAGCAGCAGCGGCTGGTGTCCAAGGAGGACCTGGCCCAGTGACCTGGCCCATTTTCGCCCTGGCCCAGTGCCAGGGCGAAAATGCCTGAATTGCTTGGTGAGTCTGTATTGCCTCTCTCTCTCTTTCTCTCTCACACACTTTTTGTCAGAGCCTAAAACCTTTAAGTGTGCATGTCTAAGGGTTCTCTTCTGTCTCTTACTCTAATTACAGAGGACATGAGAAAGGCGCCAGCCAGAGACCCCAGGACCCGCTACAGGTTCTTCGGGTACCTGGCGGCCTACCTCTCCTGTATATATGGCCACAGGTCAGGCGTCCTGACTAAAATGAAGGTCAAAGAGGTAAAGGACGCCGTGGGAGATGAGAAGGCGGGCTACCTGGTCAATGTAAGTATCAGTTTAATCTCATTCCCAAACTTTTCCCAACACTTAGACGTCAATTTTTGTTCATGCACCACACTTACAAATTGGCGGTGTCATACTTTGTCTCCTGCAGGTAATGGAGCACAAGACCGTTCGCAAATTTGGTGTGGCGCAGATTTACCTGACAAGCGAAGAGTATGGGTGGTGCAGCGAGTGGCTCCGCCTCCGACAGCGGGCGGTCCCCACCAACCCCTACTTTTTCTCCGCCCTTGGCCGCGGCAAGGCCAAGGATCTGGTTAAATATTTCCGGAAGGCCTGGAAAGAGATGGGCGTGAGGGGATCGCCCACGCTCATGGACGTCAGGTCGGCGGTGGCGACCTATGTAGGTGTCAAAAAAACATGATGAGGATTTGCTCAATTTGTGGCCTGTCAGTTGTGTTCGTCACACTGAAACTTGTTCATTAATGCCTCATTTTCTTTTCTCTAGAATTTTGAGTCCAATGATTCAGAAGTGCGGCAGCATGTGGCGACCTTCATGTGCCATGACGTTCGGACGCAGGAGCGTTTCTACTCCCTTCACAACACCTTGACACGAGCGAAGCAGATGAGGGAGCTCTTTGTCTGCATGTCACTCAGAAGAGGAACACATGCTCCCTCATCTGCTTCCGCTCTGTCCTCCACCTCTGCGCCCTCCACCTCCACGCACGACACTGCTGAGGAGGAGAGGGATCCAAAGGTAAGTTAAAATAAACCCTTGCAATTGCTATCACACCACAGTCCAAGTTCACTAAGCTCATGTGTACCTTTTCTTTGTTTTGAAGCTTACCCCACGGAAGTATGGGCCCTCTCCCTCACAGCTGCTGGTTAAAAAGATAAAAGGGAGGGTTGGCTTCAGCCCGAAAAAAAAGTTTCCGTCCAGGGCCAGGAGGACATGAGTGTCTGTCTGTCTATGTGTGTGAGAGTGTGTTCAAAAAAACAAAAACAAAAAAAAACAAACAAACAAAAAACAAAAAACAAAAAAAAAATTTCTGTGTGTCTATTTTTTATTTTTGTTGTATTTTTCTTGTTTCTGTTCTAGTTTTTATTTTGTTTTATTTTGGTTCCATTTTTTATTTTATTTTATTTTTTTTACCTCCACATGGGCACTGCCGTGACGTGGCGTGGAGGCTTACAGCCTGTGTGATATCACAGCCTCTGGATTTTCTCAGAGGCTCTAAGATCACACAGGCTAACCAAAATGCCCTGAAACCACAACTTCCCTCATTTCCTTGTTTCCAGGTGTATGTGCACATTATTTGATAACCAAAGCGTCAGACGACAAGTCTTCATCTGAAAAGGTTGGTAAGACCCACCAAGACCACCCCCAGTGCCCGCATAACCTCACCCTGAGGAGCTTAGTATCACTTGTGTAAATCCTTGAGATTCGGGGGCCTTGGGTCAATTTATGATGCCCAGAGTAGTCGGTGACACTTGGGTAAATCCTTGAGATTAGGGGGTCTTGGGTCAATTCATGATGCCCAGTGTGGGTGGTGACACTTGGGTAAATCCTTGAGATTCGGGGGCCTTGGGTCAATTTATGATGCCCAGAGTAGTCGGTGGCCAAGCACCTACGGCTCAGCCACAATTTGGTTAACCCAAAGGAGAGGGCCATCATTAACAACCTGGCAACAGGGAGGACCCGAGTGCCACCGGGGCCCTGCCCTGTCCCTCTGTGTGCGCCTTACATGTTGAATCTGGAAAAGCACATCAGGGCCCACAAGGACCTAACTGCTGGCCGGATTCAGGCGGAACTTCAGTCGATTAAGCGGCGCACGGCCCTTAAATTGCTGGCCGATTTGAGGGCCAGTAATCCCAGACCTCCGATGGTGTCCTTACTGGACATCTCGGATGCAGAAGAGGACCCAGAGGAGGGGGTGTCTGGCCTTTGCAGGAATCGAACGTGCATGAATGCAAGGGCAAGGAGGCTGGACGAGGCGACACGTCTCAATGCTGACCTCACTGTGAGTGAATGAAAAAAACATAGCAATTATAGATTCTATCCATGTTTAATTTCTTTGAATAATGCAATCATTGCGTTGTCAATAATTGTGGTCCTGTTTTCTTTTGCTGTTTGTTTTTCCCTCTTCAGAGACAGCTGAGAGCATTCCAAAAAGCAGCTCCGCGTCGCCAGCGCCCCAGCCTTCAGCAGCTGCTTGCGCAGCCCCCTGCCCAGCCAGCAGTTAGCTCCTCCTCCTCATCTGGGAGTGAGGAGGAGGAAGAGGAGGAGCAGCAACCACCGCAGCAGCAGCGGCGGCGGTCCTCTGCCCTGCTCCAAACGCAGACAGACTCCTCCTCTGGGACTGAGGAGGAGGAGGAAGAGGAGGAGGAAGATGAGCCGCCGCAGCAGC
>NW_025322275.1:0-19257 GCF_019176455.1 Solea senegalensis | reverse complement strand
ACCGTTCGCAAATTTGGTGTGGCGCAGATTTACCTGACAAGCGAAGAGTATGGGTGGTGCAGCGAGTGGCTCCGCCTCCGACAGCGGGCGGTCCCCACCAACCCCTACTTTTTCTCCGCCCTTGGCCGCGGCAAGGCCAAGGATCTGGTTAAATATTTCCGGAAGGCCTGGAAAGAGATGGGCTTGAGGGGATCGCCCGCGCTCATGGACGTCAGGTCGGCGGTGGCGACCTATGTAGGTGTCAAAAAAACATGATGAGGATTTGCTCAATTTGTGGCCTGTCAGTTGTGTTCGTCACACTGAAACTTGTTCATTAATGCCTCATTTTCTTTTCTCTAGAATTTTGAGTCCAATGATTCAGAAGTGCGGCAGCATGTGGCGACCTTCATGTGCCATGACGTTCGGACGCAGGAGCGTTTCTACTCCCTTCACAACACCTTGACACGAGCGAAGCAGATGAGGGAGCTCTTTGTCTGCATGTCACTCAGAAGAGGAACACATGCTCCCTCATCTGCTTCCGCTCTGTCCTCCACCTCTGCGCCCTCCACCTCCACGCACGACACTGCTGAGGAGGAGAGGGATCCAAAGGTAAGTTAAAATAAAACCTTGCAATTGCTATCACACCACAGTCCAAGTTCACTAAGCTCATGTGTACCTTTTCTTTGTTTTGAAGCTTACCCCACGGAAGTATGGGCCCTCTCCCTCACAGCTGCTGGTTAAAAAGATAAAAGTGAGGGTTGGCTTCAGCCCGAAAAAAAAGTTTCCGTCCAGGGCCAGGAGGACATGAGTGTCTGTCTGTCTATGTGTGTGAGAGTGTGTTCAAAAAAACAAAAACAAAAAAAAACAAACAAACAAAAAACAAAAAACAAAAAAAAAAGGTTCTGTGTGTCTATTTTTTATTTTTGTTGTATTTTTCTTGTTTCTGTTCTAGTTTTTATTTTGTTGTATTTTTTGGCTTTATTTCTTGTATTTATTTTTGTTGTATTTTTCTTGTTTCTGTTCTAGTTTTTATTTTGTTTTATTTTTTTGTTTGGTTTCTTGTTTTTATTTTTGTTGTATTTTTCTTGTTTCTGTTATAGTTTTTATTTTGTTTTATTTTGGTTCCATTTTTTATTTTATTTTATTTTTTTTACCTCCACATGGGCACTGCCGTGACGTGGCGTGGAGGCTTACAGCCTGTGTGATATCACAGCCTCTGGATTTTCTCAGAGGCTCTAAGATCACACAGGCTAACCAAAATGCCCTGAAAACACAACTTCCCTCATTTCCTTGTTTCCAGGTGTATGTGCACATTATTTGATAACCAAAGCGTCAGACGACAAGTCTTCATCTGAAAAGGTTGGTAAGACCCACCAAGACCACCCCCAGTGCCCGCATAACCTCACCCTGAGGAGCTTAGTATCACTTGTGTAAATCCTTGAGATTCGGGGGCCTTGGGTCAATTTATGATGCCCAGAGTAGTCGGTGACACTTGGGTAAATCCTTGAGATTAGGGGGTCTTGGGTCAATTCATGATGCCCAGTGTGGGTGGTGACACTTGGGTAAATCCTTGAGATTCGGGGGCCTTGGGTCAATTTATGATGCCCAGAGTAGTCGGTGACACTTGGGTAAATCCTTGAGATTAGGGGGTCTTGGGTCAATTCATGATGCCCAGTGTGGGTGGTGACACTTGGGTAAATCCTTGAGATTCGGGGGCCTTGGGTCAATTTATGATGCCCAGAGTAGTCGGTGGCCAAGCACCTACGGCTCAGCCACAATTTGGTTAACCCAAAGGAGAGGGCCATCATTAACAACCTGGCAACAGGGAGGACCCGAGTGCCCCCGGGGCCCTGCCCTGTCCCTCTGTGTGCGCCTTACATGTTGAATCTGGAAAAGCACATCAGGGCCCACAAGGACCTAACTGCTGGCCGGATTCAGGCGGAACTTCAGTCGATTACGCGGAGCACGGCCCTTAAATTGCTGGCCGATTTGAGGGCCAGTAATCCCAGACCTCCGATGGTGTCCTTACTGGACATCTCGGATGCAGAAGAGGACCCAGAGGAGGGGGTGTCTGGCCTTTGCAGGAATCGAACGTGCATGAATGCAAGGGCAAGGGTCAGAGAGCTCGAGAGGAAGCTGGACGAGGCGACACGTCTCAATGCTGACCTCACTGTGAGTGAATGAAAAAAACATAGCAATTATAGATTCTATCCATGTTTAATTTCTTTGAATAATGCAATCATTGCGTTGTCAATAATTGTAGTCCTGTTTTCTTTTGCTGTTTGTTTTTCCCTCTTCAGAGACAGCTGAGAGCATTCAAAAAAGGAGCTCCGCGTCGCCAGCGCCCCAGCCTTCAGCAGCTGCTTGCGCAGCCCCCTGCCCAGCCAGCAGTTAGCTCCTCCTCCTCATCTGGGAGTGAGGAGGAGGAAGAGGAGGAGCAGCAACCACCGCAGCAGCAGTGGCGGCGGTCCTCTGCCCTGCTCCAAACGCAGACAGACTCCTCCTCCTCATCTGGGAGTGAGGAGGAGGAAGAGGAGGAGCAGCAACCACCGCAGCAGCAGCGGCGGCGGTCCTCTGCCCTGCTCCAAACGCAGACAGACTCCTCCTCTGGGACTGAGGAGGAGGAGGAAGAGGAGGAGGAGGAGGAAGATGAGCCGCCGCAGCAGCCACCGCCGCCGCCGAAGAAGAAGAGGGCGGCAAAGCAGCGACACCTTTCCTCTCCCCCTCAGGTGAGAAGATAATAGTGTAGTGTAATTCATTGTCATTATCATTTTGCCCAAGTCCAAAGTACTTACCTTTATTCAACTCCTGTCAGAAGAAGAAGAGGGAGGAGGAGGAAGAGGAAGAGGAGGCGGACACAGCCAATGAGGAGGTTAGTGTAGAATCATTGAGCACATGTGGTCATGTGGTAGAGGTGTTATTGATGTTTTGTTTTGCTTTTCCAGCAGTCACGTTGGACACGTGACCAACGTAAACTCTTCCGTGCTGTGCGGCCCTACTTCTCTGGCCGAAGCAGGGGCTCGTTTATTCGGGCCATTGAGTTTGGCACCTCCATGAGTAAGACTTAACACATTGTGTATGTGTGCAGGTGTGTGTTGAGTGTTTTCTCGCTACATTCATCGTCATGTGTGTTTCATCTTTTCAGATGCATACATGGAGGAATATGCCGAGTATACCTACTGTCCCGAGGGAACTACAAAAATGAAAGAGAATGCACAGACGAAGGTCAGCCGGGCCAAGGTCTTCATAAAGTATCTTTGCCTCGGCTGCCCTTCTCTGGCACTCTGGGACTGGACATTTTTGTTCAACATCCCCCTCCTGAAGTTGTAAGTAGTGAATGCACGGAGGATAAGCATGTTCCTTCTTTGCAAGTCTTTTGCTTAGGTTTTGATGATGATGATGATGAAGTATTGGAAAGATGTGACTGAAACTAAATCCAGACTGGTCTTCTTTCTACAGTTACCCTGCTCTCCTGCGCAATGTTGGCCTGGCCCCAACGACAGTTGCGCTGTATGTGGGCCAGGCCATCTCGTTCCTGGAACACCTGAGGGAATCGGTCAATTCCGGCATTCAGAACACTTCTTTCTGGGTATGTTTCTGGCGAAAAGGCGCCCCGATGGAATCGAGTTGCTCAAATTCAGGGGCCTTTGGCCCCGTAATGGAACCAAGAACTCCAAATTTCGGCTACTTCTTTCATTCTGAGGGACTTCGCTTGCGTCACCAAGCCTCTGACAGTAGAGGTCAGCACTTTGACAGAGTTGGTGTCAAATCCCGGTTTCGCCCAAGGCCCCAGAACCTCGGGCTTTCGCCAGAGTGCCGCAGGCGAGGCATCCAGAGTCCGCCCGAGGAGCCCGAACTTCATTCGTCCCCCAGAGTGCTCCGGGCTTGATATCCCCGGTGCGCCCAAGCCCCCCGAACTTCATTCCTCCCCCAGAGTGCTCCGGGCGTGATATCCCCGGTGCGCCCAAGCCCCCCGAACTTCATTCGTCCCCCAGAGTGCCCTTGATATCCCGCCCAAGCCCTAACTTCATTCCTCCCCAGAGTGCTAATATCCCCAGCCCCGAACTTCATTCCTCCCAGAGTCTGATATCGTCAAGCCCTTCATTCCTCCCAGAGTGCCGGGCTTGATATCCCCCGAAGTTCATTCCTCCCAGAGTGCACCCTTGATATCCCGGTCAAGCCCCAACTTCATTCCTCCCCCCCCGGGTGCTGCCAAGCCCTCAGTTCATTCCTCCCCAGAGTGCACCGGCTTGATATCCCGGTGCGCCCAAGCCCCCCTTCATTCGTCCCCAGAGTCATTTTCATTCGTCCCCCAGAGTGCGCCGGGCGTGATATCCCCGGTGCGCCCAAGCCCCCCGAACTTCATTCGTCCCCCAGAGTGCCCCGGGCTTGATATCCCCGGTGTGCCCAAGGCTCCCGAACTTCATTCATCCCCCAGAGTGTCCCGGGCTTGATATCCCCGGTGTGCCCAAGGCCCCCCGAGTCACCAGGAATTCACCAGAGTTCCTCAGGCGTGACTATGAGCGATACTAATCACCTCAGGGTGAGGTTGTCTCGCCTGCGGCACTATGGTAAGTGCTGGAGATCCGGGGGCCTTGGGTCAATTTACGATGCCCAGAGTAGTCGGTGGCATTTGCGTAAGTGCTGGAGATTCGGGGTCTTTGGGCGAACCCAGGATGTCACGACCGAGGCACTCTGGCAAATGCCTGAGGTTCGTGGGCCTTGAGCACACCGGGGATGTCACGACAAAGGCACTCTGGTGAATGCCTGAGGTTCGGGGTCCTTGGGCGGACTCTGGATGACACGCCCGCGGCACTTTGGAGAATGCCTGAGGTTTTGGGTGCTTGGGTAGACCCGGGATGTCACGCCCGAGGCACTCTGGCAATTCCTGGTGACTCTGGGGGCCTTGGGCACACTGGGGATGTCACAACCGTGGCACTCTGGCGAATGCCTGAGGTTCGGGGGCCTTGGGCACACCGAGGATGTCACGACCGAGGCACTCTGGCGAATGCCTGAGGTTTTGGGTGCTTGGGTAGACCCGGGATGTCACGCCCAAGGCACTCTGGGCAAGCGCGGGATAGACACACCCGAACGGCAGACCTTTGACCTTTCCGAAGGTCGCACTGGTCCGAAACTCTGCACCGTGGATCAGCCTTTGTTCCCGATACACATGCTGGAAGATCGGACCCCTGGCTCAATGCCTTTAGGAATTACTACAAAAAACACACCCGAACGGCTGACCTTTGACCTTTCCATAGGTCGCACGGGTCTCCAACTCGGCGCACGGGATGAGACTTTGTCCCTGATACACATACTGAATTTTCAGACCTGTAGCTCAATGTCTTCTGGAATTTATTGAAGAAAAGACAGTTTCCCGCCTTTTTTACGTTTGAATTTCACAGACTGTCTTTTAGGCCGCTGCGCGGCGACCTTTGACCCCAGAGCCCCCATAATCGGAACAGAGGATCCTCCGGAGCCACCGAACAATAATCTGGGGGAGAAAATCCCAAAGTCCTGTTTGTACTGTGTCAAAATCTGACAATCAGGTCCTCTCAGACTCTTTACAGTCATAGAGCCTTTGGCCAGAGTGGAGGTTTTGGAGGACATATGTTTCCACAGGTCGCAGGAGTCTGAATTTCGCATATGTCGTTTGGGGTACCGAGACGGGTGGACAGGCGTCGGTCCCGTGCCGCTCGGACGTGTACTTTTCGTTGGGCGGGGCTTTGAAAAGTCGCCTTTTCCGGCCTTTGAGTGCTCGCCTTTGCCACAAAAATGGACCAAACTGCCTGAAACTTGGCCTGCGGTGCTTTCCAGAGACCCTTATCTGTATTCCAGAGTCCCAACTCTGTAGACCCTCAGCAAAGCTAACTAGCTCTGCGGGGGCGCTATCGCAACGGGACAAAACAAACCTAACAGGAGGCCGTGTGGTGCACGACCTAGTCGAAAATCAGACTCCTGGCTGGATGCGTTTATGAATGGTTGCAAAAAACACACCCGAACGGCTGACCTTTGACCTTTCCGAAGGCCGCACGGATCCAAAACTCTGCACCCTGGATCGGCCTTTGTTCCCGATACACATACTGGAAGATCGGACCCCTGGCTCAATGCCTTTAGGATTTATTGCCAAAAACTTAGGGTTAAGGCTGAATGTCACTGATCGCCCCCAAACTGCTGACCTCTGACCTTTCCGCAGGCCGCACGGGTCTCAAACTCGGTGCACGGGATGAGACTTTGTCCCTGATACACATCCTGAATTTTCAGACCCGAAGCTCAATGTCTTCTGGAATTTATTGAAGAAAAGACAGTTTCCCAGCCTTTTTTATGTTTGAATTTCACAGACTGTCTTTTGGGCCGACCTTTGACCCCAGAGCCCCCCATAATCGGAACAGAGGATCCTCCGGAGCCACTGAACAATAATCTGGAAAAACAGACTCCTGGCTCGATGCGTTTATGAATTATTACAAAAATTGAAGGGGTTCTCAGCATCTTCTGTGGTCTGTCTGCAGAAAAGGCAACTCCAGGATTTGAACCCCGTCCGCCTGGGTCGGAAGCTGACGCTCTACCACGTGAGCCACACATCTGGTTGAATGGCAAGTGACCATGATCCCATGATCCTCAATGATAAATCTGAAAAAAAAAAAAAACTAGGTAAATGAGGTGGGGGGGGGACTTTCGGAAGGTCGCGCGAGCCGTCACACTGAAACAGCCTGAGTACTTGGCTGTCAATCTGCGCCTCGTCCAGAAAAGCTACTCACGGGTATCGAACAAGGGCGACCTGGGTTGAAAGCTGATGCTTTACCAGGTAAGCCACATGACTGACTCGTTTCTCAAGTAAAAAAAAAAAAAGTTATATATTATGACCTACAATGATGAATGTGAAAAAAAAAACATTTGTCCCCGCCCCCCTCTGCATCTACCCCGACGCCGTCTGCACCTGCAACAGAGAGAGAGAAGAGGAGTTCGTGGATGAAGGAGCTGGAGTTTGAGCTGGATAGTTTTTTGAGAGTTTTTTGAGAGTCTTTGGAAAGTGAGAGACAAGAGGGTCTGTTTGATTTGCAAACGTAAGTATTATTTTAAAACTATTTAAAAAGTTAAATAATGATGATATTTATAATCATAAAGAATTAAATAATGATGATATTAATAATAATAATAATAATAATGATAATCAAAATGTGTTTATTGTGTTTAGTTATGTTTGTTTGGTGCGCATTGGGTGTTTTTTTAATGTGTTTATTGTGTTTTTCGTCGAGTTTTGTCGAAGTGCCATAGAGACGCGTCAATTAAGTGCTTGTTAAGTGTTATGCTCTGTTCATGCGCTGTTCACGTGATGGCCAGGGAACACGCAGATAGTAACTGGTGATACCTTAATAATAACAATAATAACAATAATAATAATAAACTAATAATAATAATAATAATTGTAATAATAATAATTATTATTATAATAATAAAAATGTAATAAAAAAATAATTAAACAATGATGATAGTAATAATAATAATTTAAACACTCGAAATGTGTTTATTGTGTTTAGTTATGTTTGTTTGGTGCGCATTGGGTGTTTTTTTAATGTGTTTATTGGGTTTTTCGTCGAGTTTTGTCGAGGTGCCATAGAGACGCGTCAATTAAGTGCTTGTTAAGTGTCGTGCTCTGTTCATGCGCTGTTCACGTGATGGCCAGGGAACACGCAGATAGCAACTTAATAATAACAATAATAACAATAACAATAATAAACTAATAATAATAATGATAATAATAATAATAATTATAATAATAAACTAATAATAATTACAATAATAACAATAATAATTATAATGATAATAAAAGTATAATAAAGATAACAATAATAATAATAATAATAATTATAATAACATAATAAAGATAATAATAACAACAACAACAATAATAATAATAATGATATTAATAAAAAAATGTTCATGTTATTTTTTCTTTTTCATCCTTTACTTTTTCAGATGACAAAGCCTAAGAAGCAGGGCGAGTGCCCAATTTGTGGGAAGGTGCTCGTGTCGGTGGCCAAGCACCTACGGCTTAGCCATAATTTGGTTAACCCTAAGGAGAGGGCCATAATTAACAACCTGGCAACAGGGAGGACCCGATTGCTACCTGGGCCCTGCCCTATCCCTCTGTGTGCGCCTTACATGCTGAATCTCGAAAAGCACATCAGGGCCCACAAGGACCTCACTGCTGGCCGGATTCAGTCTGAACTTCAGGCGATTAAGCGGAGCACGGCCCTGAAATTGCTGGCCGATTTGAGGGCCAGTAATCCGAGACCGCCGATGGTGTCCTTACTGGACATCGCAGATGCAGAAGAGGACCCAGAGGAGGGGGTGTCTGGCCTTTGCAGGAATCAGACCTGCGTGAATGCAAGGGCCAGGGTCAGAGAGCTTGAGAGGAAGCTGGACGAGGCGACACGTCTCAATGCTGACCTCACTGTGAGTGAATGAAAAAAACATAGCAATTATAGATTCTATCCATGTTTAATTTCTTTGAATAATGCAATCATTGCGTTGTCAATAATTGTAGTCCTGTTTTCTTTTGCTGTTTGTTTTTCCCTCTTCAGAGACAGCTGAGAGCATTCAAAAAAGGAGCTCCGCGTCGCCAGCGCCCCAGCCTTCAGCAGCTGCTTGCGCAGCCCCCTGCCCAGCCAGCAGTTAGCTCCTCCTCCTCATCTGGGAGTGAGGAGGAGGAAGAGGAGGAGCAGCAACCACCGCAGCAGCAGCGGCGGCGGTCCTCTGCTCTGCTCCAGAGGGCAGAGGAGCAGGGCAGAGACTCCTCCTCCTCCTCTGGGACTGAGGAGGAGGAGGAGGAGGAGGAGGAGGAGGAGCAGCAGCAGCAGCAGCCGTCCCCTGCTCCGGTCCTTCCTATCTCTGACTCTGAGGAAGAGGAGGAGGAGGAGGAGGAAGATGAGCCGCCGCAGCAGCCACCGCCGCCGAAGAAGAGGGCGGCAAAGCAGCGTCACCTTTCCTCTACCCCTCAGGTGAGAAGATAATAGAGTAGTGTAATTCATTGTCATTATCATTTTGCCCAAGTCCAAAGTACTTACCTTTATTCAATTCCTGTCAGAAGAAGAAGAGGGAGGAGGAGGAGGAGGAGCCGCCGCAGCAGCAGCAGCAGCAGCCGTCCCCTGCTCCGGTCCTTCCTATCTCTGACTCTGAGGAAGAGGAGGAGGAGGAGGAAGATGAGCCAGGGCCAGGGTCAGAGAGCTTGAGAGGAAGCTGGACGAGGCGACACGTCTCAATGCTGACCTCACTGTGAGTGAATGAAAAAAACATAGCAATTATAGATTCTATCCATGTTTAATTTCTTTGAATAATGCAATCATTGCGTTGTCAATAATTGTAGTCCTGTTTTCTTTTGCTGTTTGTTTTTCCCTCTTCAGAGACAGCTGAGAGCATTCAAAAAAGGAGCTCCGCGTCGCCAGCGCCCCAGCCTTCAGCAGCTGCTTGCGCAGCCCCCTGCCCAGCCAGCAGTTAGCTCCTCCTCCTCATCTGGGAGTGAGGAGGAGGAAGAGGAGGAGCAGCAACCACCGCAGCAGCAGCGGCGGCGGTCCTCTGCTCTGCTCCAGAGGGCAGAGGAGCAGGGCAGAGACTCCTCCTCCTCCTCTGGGACTGAGGAGGAGGAGGAGGAGGAGGAGGAGGAGGAGCAGCAGCAGCAGCAGCCGTCCCCTGCTCCGGTCCTTCCTATCTCTGACTCTGAGGAAGAGGAGGAGGAGGAGGAAGATGAGCCGCCGCAGCCGCGGCCGCCGCAGCAGCCTCGGCTGCTGCTGAAGAGGGTGGATGAGAAAAGGCACCTTTCCTCTCCCCCTCAGGTGAGAAGATAATAGAGTAGTGTAATTCATTGTCATTATCATTTTGCCCAAGTCCAAAGTACTTACCTTTATTCAACTCCTGTCAGAAGAAGAAGAGAGAGGAGGAGGAAGAGGAAGAGGAGGAGGAGGAGGAGGAAGAGGAGCCGCCGCAGCAGCCACCGCCGCCGAAGAAGAGGGCGGCAAAGCAGCGTCACCTTTCCTCTCCCCCTCAGGTGAGAAGATAATAGAGTAGTGTAATTCATTGTCATTATCATTTTGCCCAAGTCCAAAGTACTTACCTTTATTCAACTCCTGTCAGAAGAAGAAGAGGGAGGAGGAGGAAGAGGAAGAGGAGGAGGAGGAGGAGGAGCCACCGCAGCAGCCACCGCCGCCGAAGAAGAGGGCGGCAAAGCAGCGTCACCTTTCCTCTCCCCCTCAGGTGAGAAGATAATAGAGTAGTGTAATTCATTGTCATTATCATTTTGCCCAAGTCCAAAGTACTTACCTTTATTCAACTCCTGTCAGAAGAAGAAGAGGGAGGAGGAGGAAGAGGAAGAGGAGGAGGAGGAGGAGGAAGAGGAGCCGCCGCAGCAGCCACCGCCGCCGAAGAAGAGGGCGGCAAAGCAGCGTCACCTTTCCTCTCCCCCTCAGGTGAGAAGAAAATAGAGTAGTGTAATTCATTGTCATTATCATTTTGCCCAAGTCCAAAGTACTTACCTTTATTCAACTCCTGTCAGAAGAAGAAGAGGGAGGAGGAGGAAGAGGAAGAGGAGGAGGACACAGCCAATGAGGAGGTTAGTGTAGAATCATTGAGCACATGTGGTCATGTGGTAGAGGTGTTATTGATGTTTTGTTTTGCTTTTCCAGCAGTCAAGTTGGACACGTAACCAACGCAAACTCTTCGGTGCAATGCGGCCGTACTTCTCTGGCCGAAGCAGGGGCTCACTTATTCGAGCCATTGAGTTTGGCACCTCCATGAGTAAGACTTAACACATTGTGTATGTGTGCAGGTGTGTGTTTAGTGTTTTCTCGCTACATTCATCGTCATGTGTGTTTCATCTTTTCAGATGCATACATGGAGGAGTATGCTGAGTACACCTACTGTCCCGAGGGTACAACTAAAATGAAAGAAAATGCACAGACGAAGGTCAGCCGGGCAAAGGTTTTCGTTAAGTATCTTTGCCTCGGCTGCCCTTCTCTGGCACTGTGGGACTGGACTTTTCTGTTCAACATCCCCCTCCTGAAGTTGTAAGTAGTGAATGCACGGAGGATAGGTTTTGATGATGATGATGATGAAGTATCAGAAAGATGTGACTGAAACTAAATCCAGACTGGTCTTCTTTCTACAGTTACCCTGCTCTCCTGCGCAATGTTGGCCTGGCCCCAACGACAGTTGCGCTGTATGTGGGCCAGGCCATATCGTTCCTTGAACACTTGAGGGACACGCCGCCCAAGCACTGCCGCCTTAAGACCTCCCAGGTCAATGTCCTCGTGAGGGAATTGAGGAAAGTCTACAGAGACCTTGGGAGGAAACTCCTTGGACACCAGTCGCTTGTTAAACAGGACAAGCAGCAGCGGCTGGTGTCCAAGGAGGACCTGGCCCAGTGTCAGGCCTTGGCCAGGGCAAAAATGCCTGAATTGCTTGGTGAGTCTGTATTGCCTCTCTCTCTCTTTCTCTCTCACACACTTTTTGTCAGAGCCTAAAACCTTTAAGTGTGCATGTCTAAGGGTTCTCTTCTGTCTCTTACTCTAATTACAGAGGACATGAGAAAGGCGCCAGCCAGAGACCCCAGGACCCGCTATAGGTTCTTCGGGTACCTGGCGGCCTACCTCTCCAGTATATATGGCCACAGGTCAGGCGTCCTGACAAAAATGAAAGTCAAAGAGGTAAAGGACGCCGTGGGCGATGAGAAGGCGGGCTACCTGGTCAATGTAAGTATCATTTTAATCTCATTCCCAAACTTTTCCCAACACTTAGACGTCAATTTTTGTTCATGTACCACACTTACAAATTGGCGGTGTCATACTTTGTCTCCTGCAGGTAATGGAGCACAAGACGGTGCGTAAATTTGGTGTGGCTCAGATTTACCTCACAAGAGAAGAGTATGGGTGGTGCAGCGAGTGGCTCCGCCTCCGACAGCGGGCGGTCCCCACCAACCCCTACTTTTTCTCCGCCCTTGGCCGCGGCGAGGCCAAGGACCTCGTTAAATATTTCAGGAAGGCCTGGAAAGAGATGGGCTTGGGGGGATCGCCCACACTCATGGACGTCAGGTCGGCGGTGGCGACCTATGTAGGTGTCAAAAAAACATGATGAGGATTTGCTCAATTTGTGGCCTGTCAGTTGTGTTCGTCACACTGAAACTTGTTCATTAATGCCTCATTTTCTTTTCTCTAGAATTTTGAGTCCAATGACTCAGAAGTGCGGCAGCATGTGGCCACCTTCATGTGCCACGACGTCCGGACGCAGGAGCGTTTCTACGCCCTTCACAACACCTTGACACGAGCGAAGCAGATGAGGGAGCTCTTTGTCTGCATGTCACTCAGAAGAGGAACACATGCTCCCTCATCTGCTTCCGCTCTGTCCTCCACCTCTGCGCCCTCCACCTCCACGCCCTCCACCTCTGAGCCATCCACCTCCACGCACGACACTGCTGAGGAGGAGAGGGATCCAAAGGTAAGTTAAAATAAAACCTTGCAATTGCTATCACACCACAGTCCAAGTTCACTAAGCTCATGTGTACCTTTTCTTTGTTTTGAAGCTTACCCCACGGAAGTATGGGCCCTCTCCCTCACAGCTGCTGGTTAAAAAGATAAAAGTGAGGGTTGGCTTCAGCCCGAAAAAAAAGTTTCCGTCCAGGGCCAGGAGGACATGAGTGTCTGTCTGTCTATGTGTGTGAGAGTGTGTTCAAAAAAACAAAAAAAAAAAAAAAAAAAAAAAAAAAAAAAAAAAAAAAAAAAAAAAAAAAAAAAAAAAAACAAACAAACAAAAAACAAAAAAACAAAAAAACAAAAAAAAATGGTTCTGTGTGTCTATTTTTTATTTTTGTTGTATTTTTCTTGTTTCTGTTCTAGTTTTTATTTTGTTGTATTTTTTGGCTTTATTTCTTGTATTTATTTTTGTTGTATTTTTCTTGTTTCTGTTCTAGTTTTTATTTTGTTTTATTTTTTTGTTTGGTTTCTTGTTTTTATTTTTGTTGTATTTTTCTTGTTTCTGTTATAGTTTTTATTTTGTTTTATTTTGGTTCCATTTTTTATTTTATTTTATTTTTTTTACCTCCACATGGGCACTGCCGTGACGTGGCGTGGAGGCTTACAGCCTGTGGGATATCACAGCCTCTGGATTTTCTCAGAGGCTCTAAGATCACACAGGCTAACCAAAATGCCCTGAAAACACAACTTCCCTCATTTCCTTGTTTCCAGGTGTATGTGCACATTATTTGATAACAAAAGCGTCAGACGACAAGTCTTCATCTGAAAAGGTTGGTAAGACCCACCAAGACCACCCCCAGTGCCCGCATAACCTCACCCTGAGGAGCTTAGTATCACTTGTGTAAATCCTTGAGATTCGGGGGCCTTGGGTCAATTTATGATGCCCAGAGTAGTCGGTGACACTTGGGTAAATCCTTGAGATTAGGGGGTCTTGGGTCAATTCATGATGCCCAGTGTGGGTGGTGACACTTGGTGACACTTGGGTAAATCCTTGAGATTCGGGGCAATTGGGTCAATTTATGATGCCCAGAGTAGTCGGTGACACTTGGGTAAATCCTTGAGATTGGGGGGTCTTGGGTCAATTCATGATGCCCAGAGTAGTCAGTGACAATTGGGTAAATCCTTGAGATTCGGGAGCCTTGGGTCAATTTAGGATGGCCAAAGTATTTGGTTGCACTTGGGCAAATCCTTGAGATTCGGGGTTCTTGGGCAGACTCTGGATACCTCCCCCGCGGCACTCTGGCGATTGCCTGAAATTCGGGGGCCTTGGGCACACCGGGATATCAGAACCGGGGCACTCTGGGCGACGAATGAAGTCCGGGGGGCTTGGGCACACCGGGGATATCAAGCCTGGGGCACTCTGGGGACGAATGAAGTTCGGGGGCCTTGGGCACACCGGGGATATCAAGCCCGGGCACTCTGGGCGAATGAAGATCGGGGCTTGGGCACACCGGGGATATCAAGCCCGGGGCACTCTGGGGGACGAATGAAGTTCGGGGGGCTTGGGCACACCAGGGATATCAAGCCCGGGGCACTCTGGGGGACGAATGAAGTTCGGGGGGCTTGGGCACACCGGGGATATCAAGCCACTGATATCCCCGGTGTGAGAAATGGGGTGCCCGGGTCGATCGGGGATAGCCTCCCCCCAGCACTCGCTCCCCGTCCTTTGCCACCTGCTGGCCGGCCCGGGTGCGGCACCCCGAATCGACCGGAGCGGCAGCTTTCCCTATCTGTCCTGATGCCAGGAGCAACTCACCATTTCAGAAGCCCGGATGAGGTGGGAAATGGCCCGGCAGTTTGTACTGCTCAGTGTGACACGGAGCTGCTTTGCTCATGCACTCACGTCTACCACTAAATGTTGGAGGTGTGCCAGTGAGCGAGGAATGTGCCACAGCCTCAGCGACTGATAGAAAACTGCAGCACACAACCGACAGTAGGAAAGCGCTTCCAAACATGCAGTCAAATCTGGGCGGTTTATTGGCCGACTAAGCAAAAACGTTGAAGGAAGTGAAGACAGTATTTTCCCTCTGATATGACTTACATATTAATTGAAGACAGTATTTTTTCCTCTGACATGACTTACATATTATGTTTACCAGATGTACCAGTCTCATATCTTGTTTTCACTCCCTTAAACGACTTTAACTACACTTTAGCTGCACTACACTGGTGCCACAAGATTTGCATAACACCACATGATTAACTACCACATCAGCCCTAACAGACAAACGACTCCTTATAAGGACATGACTCACACGACTCAGACGACCCCCTACCACAGCTATAAGGAATTCCACACCGGACCCAGACTCCAGCTGCGACTCTCGGGTTACACTTTGTACTTTGTGCCATTTTGTAACTCAAGAATAAACAAGAACTGCTTTGCTCAAACTCAACATTGCCTCCTCCATTCTTTCCAACCGAGGATCCAAACGAACCTGAGGAAGGAACATCCTTCAATTTGGCGTCACGAACAGGATCCTCTAGGAAAGACGTTTGAAGAATTGGCAAAGACTGGTGGTTTGGGTGGAACGCCTTGCGGGGCCCTAACCTGAAATAAGGTAAGAAGGAATTTTACCTTCACGCTTGGTGTTCTATTCCGAACCTCAGTCGTCTAAAAGCGATGTTGTTTTTGAAGTGAGCTGTTGCTGTGAAATCCGGATAATAAAGTAAAGGTTTTGTGGGGATAGATTAAATAGTGGGAAAAGATTAGCCTTGTATTCCCAATAGGGGTTGTCCTGTGGTGACGTAAACGACATGGTTATGGTATAAAAGTTGAAATATTAGCCTTGTATTTGTTGTGGGAACTTTTGTGAGTGAGATGAAGCACGAGAACTGATTCGGATGAATACAAGCAAGTTGATTTAATCTGAGTTGCAACCAGAGGAGCACAGTTTACAGAGTCGAAGAGTCTGCAAAGTTAACAACACTGAGCAGAGAGAAACAAGGCGTATATAAACATGTCTTCAGCAGTATGTGTACGTGATACAGAAGAACAGAAGGTTCATTGGATAGAGTAGTTGTCTGATATGATGCCAATAAGCTGTTGTGAGAAACTTGCAGATATCAGTAGAGAGCAGGGAGTTTCTTGGGAGGACAGGGACCTTGAGATGAAATGGGAAACTTATAATTGCCCTCTACACCTCGTGTGACCCAAGAAACAACTAACCACTGAACCTTGTGTGACCTAAAGAAACATCTGTGTGCATGCAATATGCCATTACATATTCCCAATAGGGGTTGTCCTGTGGTGACGTAAATGACATGGTTATGGTAGAAAAAACGAAATATTAGCCTTGTATTCCTCGAAAGAGGTTGTCCTGTGGAGACGTAAATGACATGGTTATGGTAGCCTTATACGCCTGAAAGAGGTTGTCCTGTGGTGACGTAAATCATATGGTTACGAAATATTAACGTGTAAAGTTTTGAAGTAGGCTTCTTTATAAGTGAAGCACATAATAATAAAGTTGTGGGGAAGGGCGCTGCCCGACGTAAATAAGTTAACAGAATAGACGGAGAATTTGACGCTGAGAAACAGTGGTTTGATTTAGGGACACTCAGGGACAGTGGATCAACACTGAAAGAGCAGTTTGAGGCTGCTTTGGAAATTCATGGATACAATCATGAAGCGGGGGAGCGAGATAAGAAACAGCGTGACTTAAAGAAATGGTTTGAGAAATGCCAGAAAAGTGGACACTTTCCGCCTTATGAGGTGAAAAAGGGTTTGATGGATTTGATGAATAGAGCGGAAGGTCAGATCGTGACGAGACAGCAGGAATTGACGGCAGAAAAAGTTCCGAAATGGTCGAGTAAAGGGCGGCAAAAGAGCGCCAGTCTGGAGAGGTTGGAAAAGTTGAGACAGCGTGTGCGGTGTGTCGCGCTGTGCACAGGACCAAAAATGTGGAAAGACGGAGGAATGTTGCCCCAACCAGAACAACAGCCTGGTGCGCAGACTGGCTGCGCAGCAAAGACTGATGACGTAAAACGTGGGGGTGGGAACCAGAGCGCAGAATGTGAGCCTACTGCTCCACCTGGTGGCCTGTATCCTCCACTACATGACTACACACACACACAGACTCACAGTCAGACACATATGACACGGGCGAGTTTAGAACCGCCTCCTTACCCAAGTAACAAGAACCTTTTCCAACAGGTAGAATCAACAAATCCTTTTCAATTCCAACTGCCCATTTTCGAGATTACTAGTGGCAGTTTGGAAGGAGAAATGATAGATAACAAAACATCTAGGAAGAAACAGTTAGAAGTAAAAGTAACTACAACACCAGGTTCAGCTAGTACAAATACAGCAGAAACTAAGGGAGGTGATGCTGACGGTTTTACTACTTTAGAAGGAATAGTGAGTGCTAAAATGAGCAATGTGAAGAAATTATTGGACGGATGGAAAAAAGGTTACGTAGATGAAGACATGTTGGGTAAAGGCATGATAACTACGTTATCTACCGCCACGACTATGGGAGCAAATCCCATGTTGGGGGAAGAAATGAAGAAGGAAATGCAGAGAATACTGGTTGACATAGAGAAACACCAACATGAAAGAAAGAGGAACGAGCGAGAAGAGGCAGGTAAAGAAGAGGAAGAGAATGAACTGGACGAATTAGAAGAAAAAATACAACGATTGCTTCCAACAATAAAAGAAGTGCCGGAAATATCCGCGATAAGGTCCCCCATAGGAACACGACAGCGAGTTAAAGATAGTCAAGCAATCAAAGACTTATTGATGGCGTCTGGAAAATGCGGAGAGGAGTATGATGGAGAGAAAGCGGAGGGTGGTGCGTATCAGCTTCCGGTTTTCCATAGACAAGATACTGATGGTAGAGTACACACACAATACAAACCCCTCTCATTTACTGATGTGACTGCTTTAGCCTGCCAACTTCCTGCCCTCACAGGAGGAGGAGCAATATGGTTACGCAAATTTGGAGCTTTGACTTCTGGTATATTGCTCTCAGCCGGAGATATTAGCTCTATACTTTCTAGATGCTGTTCCTCCACACAACTCATGCCTTTAAGAACTGCTTGTCCATGGCTTGTGGCTGACCCTTCTGTTCCTCTAACGGCGGCCATGTTACAGACACTGAGGGAGGCAATTCGTGAACACTTTCCCACCCCAACTGTAACATATGCGGAACTCTCATATACACCTCAACCAGCTGAGTCGCCCTCAGCTTTTCTGGCTAGGGCAGAAGAAGATTTTGTTAGCAAAACAGGAGAAAACCCCATGCAATCTCCAATGGCTGCTTCTCTCTTTAGGTCAGCAGTAATTGAAGGCATGCCAGAACCTGTTAAAAATAGTATGGTAGAAAATCCAGACCTCCCGACCGCCGATCATAGTAGATGGTGCTCCCATCTTAAGCATCACTTACAGAAATATTCAGACAAGGCTGGATCACATGAGGACAAAATGGAAAAACTAAAAAATGAGCTACTCGCACTCCAGGTGCAGAGCGCAAAACAGGAAGCTTCTCAATCAAAGAATCACAGGGCAGTAACGCAAGCCCCTGTTCAAGCCGAATATGTTCAAACTGAACCAGCACCCACAACTTACACTCCATACATTCCACAGCCACCATGGCCAGGTACGGGTCACACGGGATGGGATTTTGACCCACCTCAGGTACAGTCACATATGCAGATGTACTCAGGTGAAAGTGGGTATTGTAATAGGAATGGGCGTCAGATGTATGCAGGGCGGGGCTATAACAATAATCATGCCCTCAGGGGAAGTAATGGTCCTCCAGGAGGTCGAGGAGGCATGCAGCGGGGTGGCTGGAATCAGGATCAGGGGTCGGTACAATGCTGGTCGTGTGGTGAGTACGGGCATATCTCAACGGGCTGCCCTCATAAGAGACGACAACAGGGGCGTGGTGGCTATGGCCCACCCCCATTTCACCCACAAGGGCCACCACCTCCAAGTCCGCCACAACACCCACAACACCCTAACCAGAACCTGGCACCGGGTGGACAATACCCCCAACAATGAAGGGGCCAAAGAGATCAACTGGGTGGGCTGCAGGACCCCACCCTCATGATGACTGTTTGCGGGATTTCCTTTCCATTTATGGTGGACACTGGAGCTCGGCATTCGACTTTGTCCTCTTTGCCTGGTTTCATAGCTCTTTCCTCCCAAACAGTTTCACTTGTTGGTTTCTCTGGACAGTTGCAGCGCCTGCCACTTACCATGCCCGTCTCTGTTTCTCTTGCTGGACAAACACATCAACATTCTTTTATCTATGCGCCTGAATGCCCCATCAATCTGTTGGGAAGAGACTTGTTGATTAGGCTGGCAGTAATGATTCACTGCTCCTCTGACGGACTGTTGCTCACTTTTCCGAACGGACTACAATGCAATACATCCATGGAGAATTGCGGCAATGGAATGTTTCCGTTGATGGACGTTGACCAACCCATCCCACATGAGCCCATGGCAGACATATATTGGGCCCAAATTGAGCTACTATCCACACCCTGGCAAGTGCTTGACGCCGAGATCCGGTCCTGGTGGCCCTGGTGCATTGCCCTCCGCCCATACGTGTCCCCTATAGATCCGTTACATTGTACACTGTACTATGATAGGTCAGGAGATGTGTGTTATGAGGAAGCTTTTGGTAAAATCTCAGGTCAAGAATGGCTGTTAACAAATCCATTTCTACTGATAGGGCCTGAAGGGATTGCTCTACAAACCATTCTGGCTGACGATCAACAACTTTGGTATAAAATGGAGTCACCTCCAGATCCCTCC
>NW_025322274.1:0-20249 GCF_019176455.1 Solea senegalensis | reverse complement strand
AAGCATTACATGTGTTTATAATTAAGGATGTAAAACATCAGTTGTCCGATATTGTTAATAATTGTTGATGATGATGACATTTGTTCTATTTTTACTTTTGTGACTACACTTTAGTCCTACCTTTTTCAAAATGAATTAGTATGTTTGTGTGTCGTTTTTTTTTTTTATAACTTATTTTTTATTAATTTCTGTGTGTTGTTGTTTTGATCTGTGGGATCTGAAACAGCGATCTGAAGCGTGTGGCGTGTATTAAATACCAGTGTCAGTTCTCTGTGATGTCCAGTGTTCGATGCGACGTAATCATTAGAAGGTACAGAAAAGTGCGTTTTAAGGACATAATATATAGACGAGGAAGACGGAGGTTGCATGAATCAATGACCTCATCACTGCCTGCACCTGCTGTTGAGTGGAATTATGGGTAGACCCCAGAGAGCACATAAGAGTGATTGATCTGTGAGGGCCAAAGAGGCCAAAGAAGAGCAAATGTACCTTTTTCCTTGAAGAGAAATGTTAGAACATTGGCAACACAAGATGAAATACTTTGTCTGACCAAAAGTATTTTGCAATTATTAATATTTATACTTGCAGGTGCAATGGGTTAAGTCCTTTATTCATTATGTGGCTGTTAATATTTACATACAGGAAAAAAGAACTATTTTGCAACTCCACTCTTCTTATTTACTGAAGTCTAGAGGATAATTGGCCACAAATCGTGGGTTTCTTCTGATTTTAGGCTGATTTGAACAGATTATCAGATTAACAGACGGACGCATCAGTCTTCCTGGTGTCAAATCATAGAATCAAACATGTTTGATATTTATGACTGAACAGCAATTGGGTAATGAACAGAACCCCACAATAACTAATGACAGCGAGTTGACCAGGAAACCCAGGTTTGAGACCTGGTTGGAACAAGGGCTTCACTGCATGGAGTTTGCATGTTCTCCCCATGTGTGTGTGGGTTTTCTCTGGGATCTCCTGTTTCTCCCACAGTCCAAAATGCAGATTTGGGTAATTAGGCAAAGGGAGCAGGTGTACCATGCCCACATCTCCCTATGTCAGCACCAGCACCCCATTCAACCCCCATGTGGGGGATAAAGCAGTTGATGGTCATAGTAGGCTCCCCATTGTGGCACATTAAAAGATAAATCACAGGGACTGTATGTTAGCGAGGTAGAAAGGATTTTCCAAATACACGGTGTGTTTATCTCCATTCACAAATATCAAAATAATCACAAGTCACTGACTGCAAGTGCTTTTTATCACATATTATTGTGCCATCACTAACTACATTTTCTGTATTTTCTGTTCACATTAAGAATCACAAAAATGGAAAACGCATGTTTGGGCTTCCGTTGTATTTAATTTAATTTTTTTTTTATGTTTTGAGCTCACTCGATGAGATGTGAACCTGCTGCTGCTGCATCCTGACATCACTTTGCGCTCCAGGACACTGTTAAACTGACGGTGATGTAAGAGCAACTTAAAGTGGAAATAAACACAAACATCAAGGATGAGCCGCTCTGAATGCTTTGCCTTTTGCTCTGCAGAGCCTGGAGCAAAAAAATGTGACGTGACGTGTGGTGTGTGTGTGTGTGTGTGAGGTTGGGGGGAAGGGGGAAGGGGGAGAGAGCGAGAGAGAGAGACAGACAGACAGAGAGAGGGAGAGAGAGAGAGAGAGAGGGACCACACAGTAAACACACACAGCTCATCTGGCAGAGAGACGTTGCGCTTCACCACCATGCAGTGACCAGTTGCGCACAGAGTCCTCGCGTCAGCGGCAGAGAACAGAACACGCAGCGGTGTGGGGTTCTTGTTTTGTTTTGTTTTTTTGGAGATCAGCTGTTTGTCAGAGTTTGCGCCGCAGTGATGTGCCTGCGCTGTTAGCGGGAGGAGGATCAGACAGCGGGAGGAGAGACAGGACTCCGGTGTGTCGTCGCCTTGTCCGCTGGACTGACATCGCATGGGGACATGAACAGTGTGGATCCAGCGTCAAACAAACTGTTGACTTTCAATCAGCGGTAATAACAAGAAAAGCAAAACCTGTGTACATGCATGTCACCTCTCTCATCTGTTGAATCTAACGGGTAGCTCTCTCTCTCTCTCTCTCTCTCTCTGTAGTCGCTCTGTCAGTCTCGCGTCACATTCTCAGCCAACACACCAACACTGTTTTTGTTGGTGCGTAAAGTGCGTTCTACCACCCGCTTGCATCGGCTAATAATGTTTCCAAAGATTGTCTCTGGTGTGTGTGTGTGTGAGTGTCATATTTGCCCAGATATGCATCAAGTGCATGATTTATTGATTGCTTTTCCATTTACTGTGAGGTGGTTGGCAAACTGAGCACCACTGAATCCACAAGTCTTCAGTCTGAAAGTACTGAGCACACTTTTTTTTTATCCACAACAGCTTTTTAATCAAACCGCAGCTCTGGTTTATCAACAGCTTTGTCTGTAATTTAAACAGAAATAGTGAATGGGGACTCATCCCTCGCCTGCCAATAAGCTGCCTCTTTTTTTTTCCCTGGGAGAGCAGACATTACAGTAGCCTATGGAAAATGATGAATTATTCATGACATGCGTTTCAGTTCAAGGTAGGACTGCCAGAGTGAGTGCAGCTCTGGCTGGGCTATGACACAATGTGGCCAGCATCGTGGCTTTAACTGTGCAGCTGAGTTTAGATGTACTCCAAGGTTACTCTGCTGTAGCTCATTTCCAGCCTCTTACTGTTGATGGATCTGAAAATGCCACCACTGCAGCAGCAGCAGCAGCAGCAGTAGTTCTTTCCCAGTTTTATAGACACCAGTACAGAGAGCACAGGGGCTGCAGTGACACTGGTACACAGCGAGAGCCTTGATGCACTCATGCCACAGTCATAGCAAAGGTGCTTTTTTTTCATACTGGAAAGACATGAGCTAAAGAGAATGATGGAGCTTTTTGTTCTTTTTATGCATGAATGTCTTTATTTGTCACCACAGCAGAATATATCTGTGACTTATTATTGGGTGGATAATGGGTTAGTGTCTCTTTTAAAAGAAAGATGTAAAAACAATCATCCAAATGATTGTTTTTTGTTTTACAAAAAAAAGTGAAACCGTTTGAATCTCACGTGGCTGCAGTTGGAGCTGCAGCAGAGACACTGACATTTACATTATTTAGACTGTCAGACGCAGTTGCCAGTTGTGTGTGTGTTGCATTTACGAGGTAGACAATGTGGGAGCAGATGGAGGGCTTTTTATGTTTTTCATAGTCACCCTTGATAGGCTTGTATTTGTTTGTTGGTCGGTTTGGCTTTTCTTTATAACACAATCTTACAAAGAGCCACTTTAACGACCCAAGAGTTCAAACCAATAAAAAAATGGCTTTTTCTTGAGCAGCACAAAGAGGTTTAGTGTGATGGTTGGCAGTGTGATTTACTCCGTACTTCACTTTTCACTATATGGAGCCTTTCAGTGGCCACTGTCCATTGCCTTGTCACAGAAACCACAATTTGTAACCTTTCCCGTACTCCATTACTGAATATGCCTTTCACCTCTTTCTGGTTCAGCACTATTTATCTTTAGTCCAAAGCTTTTAAAGTAAATTCTGCTGGTAACAGCCACTATTATGCTGCTGGAGAGTAGGTATCTGAATTTGTCTGGTGCAAAGTTCAAGTTATGATTTCCAAAAGTTAGGGCAGCTTCGAGTGCAACATCAAATATCTCAAATAAAATGTCACGCTGCGTGTCGAGAGGAAACCAGACGAGCCTTTTATACGTATTATCAGAAGATGAAGTGCTAACAGCAATACTGTATGTGGCTTTATTATTGTAAAACTATAAAATAAGAAATACAGAAACATCTGTGATGATATCTGGCATTTGTCTGCAGTTAGAATGAACACATTCGACATTCACTTCTGGGTCACACCAGTCAGTCACAGCTTCGTGTCGACTCTCGCTCCGATTGGTAGTTATGTAAGCGTGACACCCGGGTGAATGTGCTAATTTCATCCTCCGCTCCTTTACTTTGGCAGTCTAGTAAACTCTGCACCTTTTACTGTGCACTGTTACAAGGTGTCATCTGAATTATTCAGTCCTTGGCTCGCTCGTTCAGTTTGAAAGAGGAACTTAAGTGTGAGATATAATGTGGGACCACCATCACGTCACCACTGGTCTCCATGATACTCTGATTCCTCCGCGCCATGGTGGTTGTTGTTTATGGTGCATTCCAAAGAACAGAAATGTAAACTCCTCCACTGGCAGTGGAACAGGAGTCAAAATACCTTTACTAGCTTGTTTACCTGTGTTATTTATTCTATTGTGTAGTAAAAGAGGTATAATTAAATATGTATTTGGTGCAAAAACATGGACTGGGAATATAACATGAAATCCTAACAGGACGAGCACAGATAACTCTGATGAGGTCGGAAATCCGGAAACTGAATAATATGTCGTCTTAGCTGCGCTGCAGTGCTGGAGTTCTGTTGACAGGTACATTTTCCTCATCACACTCATGGCTGTGTACTCCTCCGCCTCATCCCACCTCTTAAATGAGTGTCTTTTGGTTCACCGCAGACTGCGCACCTTCTGCATGTGTTAAAATACCTCTCATCTTAAAAAGTGAGAAGCTAAAATTGAACATTTCCCCAACTAAACAAAGCAATATTCTCATTCAGGCGAAAACACTTCTCCTGGGAGCTTGACACAGCCAAGTGTTGAAGAGAAAAATAATTGTTGACTGAAACAGTCTTTGGGGTAATGGTCATATTAATCATGTGCGCCTTTAAAATTCACCAAAAGTCTAAGAATCATTAGACCACTTCCTGAATTACATGAACCTTACTGGGAGATTAAGTGGTTTCTGTTGCAAAGAGGGGTGAGGTGGTGCCATTTAATTATCCCCCTCGAATGTAGAATTCCTTCTATGACCCACCTCTCAAGGGAAAGGTAGGAAGGGAAGGAAAGATAGCGACATACTGAGAAGACAGAGTGGGATCACGTAGAGGTAGAAGCTAGTGATGGAGTGCATGTTGTGATGGAGCTCCAGCAGACCCTACCCTTTTTTTTTTTACCAAGGCAAGCGAGAGGATGCAGTGATGATGCAGCCTGTAGTACAGGCGCACTTTCAGATGGAGCGTACATTATGTATTAACAGCCACACTCTGCCTTCATCCCCCTCTTCCCACAGAGATAGATATAGAGAGAGAGAGAGATGGAGAGAAACCTGACCACAGAGGGAAGAGTCAGGGGGAAATAGAGGAGGAGTTGGAGATGTAGAGACACATGAAGCAAAAAGCATCTAGGTCATATCACCACTCAGACAACAATACAAAGCCTATTCTATATAGATTCAATACCTAATATGCATAAACCCTCAATACACACAGTCTGCATTTTGAATTCCATTCATCTATTAGTCTGTTCGGCAGCAAAAATAGATGCATTAAGCAACACTCCGTACCTTTACTTGATGTTTGAAGAAGACATTTATTGTGTTAGTCTAACTACATTTTCTCAAAGTCACACCCAGATAATGCAATTGGCAGAGGAATTACTCTTGCATGTATACGTTAAAGCTCTGTGCGTGCGCCACAGTCCCAACCCCCGGCTTTGACCTGGAAATAATAGAAGAAAACAAAATCTAGACCAGTGCATTTCTGGACTGACAATGAGACCACACGCCAGGTTAAAGAAAAATATTTTTTCCAAGTTTATGGTAGAAAGACATGGACTGGTACTCATCATGCTACCAATTATCTGCCAGCGAAACCAACCTGAAAACACCCAATTCCAACAGGCTGAAAGGGTGAACATCACCGCCTAGTGTCACAGGAGCAGACACACTTCATTTAATAAATTGATTTCCTGCTTGTGCTTGTATACTGGGACAAGGACAGTAGTCCAATATTAAACAGCCTAGCAGAGCTGCAACTGTTGCTCAAATTAACTGTGCAAGGAAATGTACTGACTGTTTCCTCCCCTGTGGTCTGTTACATTGTTGGGTATCAGAACACTACATGCAATATTTATTTTGCAAGACAAACTCCACCCGTAGTCTATCGTGTTGTCCATAGAGTTGTGGACATGCCACAATAAAAACCATTTAGCAGTTTTAACGCTGTGGCAGATCGATGTTTGTCCAATGGTGTGTGTGTGTGTGTGTGTGAGGAGCCAGTGTCTCTGTTTGCCATGATGAGAATCAATGCTGAGGATACAGCTGTTTGTTTGTGTGGGTTTTTCTTTCTTTCTTTGTTTGTCTGATGCTTACCAAAGAACTGTGGGTGGAGCTGTGAGGTAGTCGCACTAGTTTTCTGAAGTGTGTGTGTGTGTGTAATTTGGCACAGGTGTGGTGCACAGCGAGGGGAATGGTTGTTGATGGTAAGGTCCAGCAAATTTTGATTTAGTTTTAGTGATAGTCTTATGATAAAAAGTCATAATTTAGTCATCGGAGATGTTTTAGTTTTAGTCCACTAAATCTACAGTAGTGTGCTACCCAGTGTGTGTGTGTGTGTGAGATTAGGTAAATTGGAAACTCTAAATTAACTAAAATGTAGGTGAGGGTGAGTGGTTGTTGGTATAGCATTCTGTCCAGGGTGTGACCCCGCCTATCACCCTATGTCAGCTAAGATTGCCACAGCTCCACCTCATGTGGAGGATAAAGCGGTAGAAAATGGATCCATAATTATCAGCGTTGGTGGTTTGTTTCAGTTTGAACAGCTGCGCTGATAAAATAGTGTTTGCATGGATTTCTGGACGACTCAAAAATGTGTCTCCAGGCTTTGTTTCCTTTGAGTTTGTCTCCACATGGTTTACAAAGAGTTTTTTTCTTCTGGACAATCATGCGTGAAATTCCACCATATGTTGTCACTCCTGGCGCCGTCATTCCTCGCGCGTCCTCCTCTGTGTTGACATCTAGACTGATCCACCTAACCCCCGTACCTCCCAAAGAGATTAGTCTGATCGGATCACTTCTTAATATTCTTCTCTTCTGATTGGTTCTCTCCCCAGTTTGCCCCACCGTAACATTTTGGCCTTGTTTTTATTGGTTGACGAAAGTGTCAGTAGATTTCATCATAGCTTTTTTCACATCAACTTTATTTTCATTTACATAAAGTCTTGTTTTCGTCGATAAAAAGAAACTTTTTCCTCATACAGTAGTTTACGTAGTAACAAAATTAACACTGGTAAGGTCATGGTGTGAATCGTTTTTCACAGTATGTTTGTTTTTGTTTATTCTGTTGTTGTATTCCGTATATGATCATTTGCTCTCTCATCATCTTCATCCTCTTTCTGACATATTGTTATATAATTTTCTATGCACTATGGTCACAATTCCACTCCGTTCACATACTTTGGTATATACAGTCGTTCTGATTTTCATTGTGACATATTCATTTCAGTGGAAAACAACTAGCAAAAAAAAAATAGTTTGTGACATTTTAAGAAATGCACATTCCACTTGATGCTTTCAAGTGCTCAGCAATGAGGAGTGCGATCCTCTGCCAAAAGCCCATAAAATCTGCATATCTTACTTAGTCTCTGATAATGTCAGAGTCTATTTGTTTAAAAGATGAAATGGGGGAAACAAAAGTTGTTTTTGCTTTTTGTTTTTTTTACAGAGCTAAGTGGTTGCTAGTTGTAGCTTCAGAGAGGGGTGTAGCCCTTTGATTTTCTCATGTAACTCAGGGAGAGAACGTAAATAAATCAATAAAAACATACATACATACATGCATTAAACTTACATGAACTGATTGAACCGAGTACTGTGCATGCAGCACAGTACTCGGGTCTCAAACATCTAGTCGGGTCCTGTTGGCTTGATCACATCATGGAGGATATGTTCAAAGAAAACCCTTTGCTTCCTTGTTTCTAGTCAAACATCAAGTTTATAACCTCACTTTCATAACTTGGGGGTTTAAAGAAACATGATCTAATTCGAGTAAACTCACGTCATAGTTTCCAGACGAGTAGGTTAGTGCCACTCTAATGTCTGCGCTGTAAACATTGTGATAGAAAAATGTGCATTCATTAGTCTAACCAGGCGGTTTAATCTGAACAGAAACAGAAATTTAAAGCAACAAGTTGTTTTACAGAAGGATGTAATGTGCACAGTGGTGTAGTGTGTGGGTTTTTGCTGACATGCTGGTTTTCATTTTGGGTTAAATGGAGACTTTCTGTGGATGGTGCAAAACCTCCTTTTTGCTCAATGTCCAGCTCCCACTGCGACCCTCAGAAAGATTCAGAGGGCAGTATAGATGATGGATGAATGGATGAATGGATTGCAGCGAGTTGCTTTTACTATTTTTAGCAGCAGTGGTGCACATTTGCGCATATTTGAGCAACATGTGAGCTTTGTGGTCTGCTGTAAACGGATTTTAAAGTGTGCACTGAGTTAGTGTTGTGGTTTCTGTGTCCTGATCTTAAAATTTCAAATTACACACAAAAAACAAAACAAAACAGAAAATACCAAACTGTTATGCACTTATTATGAAAAGCAGATTTTATTTGATCCTATATTATCTACTGTTATTGGTTAAATGCCAGAGAAAAGCAGTCTTGATTTTATGAGATTGTGTGTCTAATTTATGACCGTACAATTTGAACCCTAAATATTGAAATACTGCTGATATTCATTGTAAAAGAAAAGCCTAAAACATCTTTAACTGCCTTCCTTGTGTTATTGTTCTGCATTTCTGTCTGATGTGTGTGTATCACTTTTATATTTAATAACAATCGTATTAACTCTGTGTGTGTGCATTTTACTATTTGACCAGCAGTCAGCTCTCCCTGCCAGTCGCCATCTATCACTTGGGTTTAATTTAATCAGGAACCGCATCTCAATCAGAACTGGGTTGGCCGCCACTCCCATCCAGTCACCATGCCTCTGCTGTCCCCGCCAAACAGAGACGCAGACAGTCGCAGAGGAAAGAAAGACAGAAAGAAAAGGAGTGAGAAAGAAAGAAAGTGCATAGTATGAAGTAGTATGTGTCCATGAACAAGAAGACAACGTCAGATAAAGGGACTTGAGAAAAGCAGATGCTGCAGCTGCCCCTTATGTATGAGTAATGTTCCAGTTGATGTATGTTTATGTGGTATGTTGCAGGATGAGTAGACCATGTGTCTGACCATGTGTGTGTTTAACAGCTCTGCCTCGGAGGACCTGGGCTGCAGACGTGGAGACTTCAGCAGGAAACACTATGGTTCGGTCGAGCTGGTGAGTCCCACCCACAATGCTCTCATCTGTTTGTTGCTCCTTTTGTGTCTCAGCGTCTTTGTCTCCTCATCCCTTCGCTCTCTTTCCTCATCCTCCTCCTTCTGTCTGTGTGCTGCCTTGCTACTCTGGCTACTCTCACTGTCTTCCCATCTTTTTTTCTGTTGGCATGGGTGGTCAGCAGCGGGGGGCTGATGAGTTGTGACGTACTGGGTGTGGTCCAATGATGTGCTTTGCCAGTGTGGATCACGGTGAGCGGTCCACTCACAGTGACGCCCGTTCATCCTCCAGAATTAGTTTTGTTTTGATACTGCTGATGAAAGAACTGCTGCACACTGTGTGTCTTTGGTTGGTGGCCAAGCTGTTGAGTCATTGTTGCTTTGGGGGGAGCGTGTATGAGTGAATGTCCCTCCACTGTGAGCTGTGTCTGTACATCCTGATAGCCCAGAGGGACAGGAAGTCCCAAGAGATTCGCACTGAGATCGTACTTCCTTCCAGAGACATATTAGGGTTTTGTCCACGAGGGCTGCACACGACGTGTTTGACAGATTAGGTTGGAGGAGAAACCGCATGCCACCTATCAGCACGAGCAGACTGACAGGCACAGAACTGCTGTATGTGTGCCTGTGTGTGTGTGTGAGGGACATTTTTTAGATAGAAAGAGAGAAACAGCAGCAGCACCCAAACATTGAGGGTGTGAGCGGGTTGTTCCTTTAAAGCTTGATGTTATGACTTGTTGCTCCTGGATGTAGATGTGAAGAAAACATGCGTGGATTCATATTGTACATGAAAAGAGAGTAAAGAGATCATCTCAAGTGTGATGAGACACTGATCCGGTTGTTGAACCAATGTGCAACATAACTTTTAATCGGCGCACAGTGTCACTGGTGGGCACGTAACAAAGAAAAGAATGAAGATATTTGGGAAGCAACATTTTTCAAAGATACTAGCCCCATTCTAGTAATACAAAGCTAAATGCAAATTGGTCTTGCCACTGTCTTTATAAGAAAAGTGACACTAGTCAAATGCCTAAAATGAACAATGGTAAGTTAACATAACATTCATCTGACAATGACAGGATGATGAAATGAACTAATGAAACTTGAGTGAATATAATTTATGTACAGTTTGAATATGAATAAGCTGAATGGGGTTTGCTGATTCTGTCGAGCTGACCTTTATTTAACCAAATATTTGATCCTTTTTAATTGTTTGCCTCCTGTTATAATCATTAATTGATTAAAGGATTTGTAGGGTGGCATGAAGGACTGAATTATAATAGCTGGTGTCACTAATTATCATTAATTGAAAATCCTCAAAAAACATGTACTTTATGACATAATTGCTTTTAGAATTTTAGATACCGAAGCTTTTTATGTCTGATTTTGTTCAATATTTCTGACATTTAGCAGCTCTCTGCTCACTCTGCTAGTATCCCATGTGTTATTGTGTGGATGGTGATGGGTGGCGCTGCGGCCTTGGTGATCTTTTATCAGTCTGTTGGTGCCAGCGTACTGTTGTGTGCCGCTGTTTGTTGAGGCAGCAGCATCGGAGCCAGCGACACAAACCTGCTCTAGAAACTGATTAAGAAGCCTGGCTCTGGTTCTGTGATCGGCTACAAGCCGGAAACATTTGAGGCTGTGGTGGAGAGGAAGGACACTGCACAAACTGTTATCCATCATGGATAATCCTGACCACCCTCTTCACCACCACCATGTAGACACACTAATGTATCTACATTTAATATTCCAAACCCTAACCATCTATCTATCTATCTATCTATCTATCTACCTATCTATCTATCTATCTATTTATCTATCTATCTATCTATCTATCTATCTATCTATCTATCTATCTATCTATCTATCTATATTTTAACATCAGACATTTCTTACATACAGCACCATTAAATGTGAACTCCTCACCAGCTCAGGATGCTGTGGAATATTAATGTACTCATTAGCTCACAACACGTTGTATCACAATGTTAGTTCTCCTGAATGAAAGTGTGGAGTGGAGAATCAGTGATAATGTGTTTGCTCACGTGTGTGACTTTGCCCTACTGTAGCCAGAGGAGGACACTTAATTTACTAAATACACCAAGGCCTAAGAAAAATTAAAAATCAATACCTTGCCGCTGCTGCTGACGCACACACACATACACAGTGCTCCTCTGCATTCATAGAGATAAACAAATCTATCCCCCCACTCTTGTCTTGTCTTCTTGACTCAGTGACAACTCCACAGTTCACTTTCAGCAACTCAAGTGTGCGTCGTGCAGTCGGAGCTGAAGCTGACAACAATTAAACTCATTTAATCCTGACACAACCGCTGAGAGTCTGGTGCTGTGGTTTTATTCCCCCACGTGAATTGAATTGTCTTCTCTTGATGAAGGCGGTGACAGGTATTAAAGTGACGTGTGCTCACTGTTTCTGAGGCTGTGTTGTTGTGCCACACAGGAAAATAAGAAAAACAACACTATTATGCTGCTGCTGCTGTGTGTGTGTGTGTGTATGTATGCGTGTGTGTGTGTGTGTTCACTGCGCTTCGGTCTCAGCTTTGTGTTGTTTGGTGTGCAATAGTTCACAGCAATGACTGCGACTGTCACACAGTGTGTGTGTGTGTGTGTGTGTGTGTGCATGCATGCGGGTGTTAATGGGTTAGCTGTCAGTTTGCACAGGGGCTGGTGAGCAGACGGCTCCACTCCCACCTGCTCACCAGTGTTACTGTCACTGCCTCAGAGGCTTTTGACTGCACCATCACACTGAGTTTATTCCCACTCTCAGCGTGGGTGCATCTCATTGTGTGTGTGTCACTGAGTGTTCCCTCTTCTTTTTTGACGTTAAAGCCAGACTATGTATCTTTTGGTCAAGCGTGGTCAATATGGCAACAAGTGCACATTATAAGACAATGACAACCCTTCAACCCAGCGTCATTTTTCGGACAGCGCGGCAACCACAAGAGCCATGCTCGATCTAACTTCACGATTAACTTCATCTCATCGTCCAGCTCGCCATCCGCTGTTTGATTTTCTCTGACGTAAAGGCCAACAGGAAACTGATTCAATATGCACTAGCTTATTGAGAGATTGGCGCCACCTACAGAGAGGCAGAGTCAACGTACACGGCCAATAAATTGATCTTCTCCTCCACATGTATGCTCGGACTCGGCCTGTCTTAGTCAGACTACGGCTATAGCTCGATTTAACTGTGCATTAAACTGAATCACTAGCTTCAGGTCTTTAGTAAACAAGTAATCACCAGTGATTGACAGCGGGTGTCACACAGTGGGTGCCTGGTTGCAGGTGACGTTTGTGAATTTCTTAGGATCTTGTGCCTCTTGAGCGTTACTACTTGTGAATTCACCTTTTTTTCATTTCGAATGATTGCACCATTTCTTTTTTTCACAAATGATATAGCTGCCCTTTAATTCATTAAACCAATCATGACTCTTGCTCACTTTGCTTGCGTTTGGAATGCTTTATCATGCATTATCTCTCGGTATGATCTCTTGGTATGCAGGATCATGTCTGGGCGGGAGACGTTAATGCCCTATAAATTCTTTGTCATATACCGTCCAGATTAGAAGAATCGCTGCATTTGTAATTGTAACGCATGTCACGTACGCCCTAATAATACCAGTGTGGAGCACCAATCTCTGTTAAAGTAATCAAAACAGCTCAAAGTGGGTGCTTATCCAAACATCCTGATAGATTAAACTCTGTCCCTCTGTCGTCTCTCAGTCTGTCCCCCCTGCGCGTCTCTCTGATACACGGCCAATCACCTAATGAGACAGCAGATGCTTTTTGCCCAGGCTTCACTGCAGCATTTGCCCCTGTCTCGGGGGCCTTCCTGTAGCCGCTGCACCAGACCAGCACGCCCCTGTGGCCCCGTGCCTTCAGTCCCACTCATTAGATTAGTCATAGGCAGCATTGCTGTTGTACAAATGGGCAGATATTGATGTGGTGCCATTGTCTCTGTGGCTGGATTTGTCTTGGTAACGGGCAACGTTAATGCTAATCAGGTGCAGTCAATGACTGAATGGCAAAACAGGCGTGTTACAGATGTCGGTCGCTGATTTACATATTTACCTCTGATGTTCCCCTTGACAAGTAGTTGGTTGTTTCTTGTCAACGATGATATATCATGCATTAAACATTGCTATTAGTGTTGCAGGAATTCTCCCACGACATGAAAGAGCTTTTCCCAGAGATGTTGTGCAGTTATTAGTGTGTTTCATCACAGATATTTTCACACACACATATATATTTATCTAATCATATTTCTCTCAGTCATCCAAATGTTTACACTATATCTGACTGATTCATCAGACTCATTAATGTGTATTAAGAAGATAAGACTGTTGAATAAAATCAACCAGGAATAAAATGATCCCAAAAACAAGAACAGTCTTTCATCCAAACCCTGATATAGCCGGTGCCAAAGAACAGAATTTGTTATGATTAAAAACATGAGGGGGGGGCTTGGTATTAGGCGTTTCAATTGTGCACATTTTTAGGTTTCTATGCAGTGTGGAATGTTTTTGAAGGTACTACAGCAACAGAGAGGACCTGAATGAAGAATAGGTGTAGTGACACAGCCAATAGGAACACCCCATCGCTCTCTGGACTACTGATTGGTCCGAGCCTCCTTCTCCAGTTACAGATTGAGTTGTAAAACAGAGCCCAGAGAAGCTGTACAAATGTCACTGCTAAAACATGAACTTGTTATGACACTATTGATCAGTAATTCCCAAACATTCCTACCTACATGTTCTGTACCCCACTCCTGCCCCTTCCTTTTTTTTTATTCCTCTGCATTTCCTGTCTCCGTTTTTCCCCTCTCTTCATCTCCTTAATTCTTCCATGTCTCACTTCTCATCCTTCTTTCATATCTTCTCTCTCGCTGTGCACCTGCCTCTCTTCACCCCCTCTGCTCCTCATGATTTCCCCCCTCCTCATCCTCTGCCACTTCCTCTCCTGCTTTGCCGCCCACGCCTCCGTGTTCTCTGCCCTCCTGCAGGATCGTGAGTGTGCATTAACAGGCCCACTGATGAGATCAATTATCTATCAGCATTCACAAAAGTATTGATTTAATACCTCAAAACACACACACACACACACATTTTCTCTGCACTGCAGTGCTCCTTTGTCTTGTGGGCCTTGGGGAAATGGGACGCTCTCTGGGTACGCAGTGAGCTTGATTGTGTTTGTAGAATGTTCAAGTCATGCCCTAAAACTGGAGCTGTTTAAGTGTTGCATTGGGAGAGTGTGTGTGTGTGTTTGTGTGTGTGTGTGTGTGTGTGTGTTCCATCTATAAAGCTAACCTCTCTTCCCAGGGGCTTACGCAACGTGGAGATGGCTATTATTCTTTTATCATTTGGCTTTTTGTTGACATTACATTGCTCTTTGCCTCTTCTCCCCGTCAGGCTCATCCGTCATTCTTTCCCTCTCTCTCTGTACATCGTGCATGCCCTCTTCTTTTCTTTCTTTTTTTTCTATGCCCCGTCCCTCCGCTGCTCTTCACTGGCAGTGCCGAGACGCTTTATGGGTTGTTTGTTAAAGAGTCGAAGCGTAACAGGCTCCCCCTTCTCCCCTGTTTCCTCTCATCTGCCTCGCCACAGCCCGCAGGGAATGGTCGGAGTGCAGCGTTCGCTTCTTTGCACCTCTTCTGTTATATGATTTAGAAGCAGTTGCTGTGTACGCATACACACACACACACACTCAGTCTTTCCTGTCTCCTGACAGTTTTCTTAACAAAATACAGCAGGAAGCCTATTCTCAGACCGTCGCATAAACACTTACCTAAACGTGCATTTAGCACCAAATGTCATGCATCGTTTTCTCACATGCAGACAATGAAGAGGTGCTGCATCAGTCTGTCTGAACACTGTATTGGTTTCCCCTCAATTATCCAGCGATTGGACAGTTAATGTTGCAGGAGGCGAGAGAAATAGAGGGAGAAGGAAGCCTGTCGCACCCTGCATTGACTTTACATTTTCTGCACGTGCACACATGGATCTTGACGGGATCGCAGAGCTCATTCGCTCACACTTAAACACATGCAAACACAAGCACTTACCGCCACATCAGGAAGCATGCACAAGATATATGTTTGTTTTTCGGCGTCGTTAATATGCATATGAAAGGAGGGGAGGCCGTATTTTCTGCAGCTTCTTCTAAGACGCCAATTACTGCACAGAAACCCTGTCGTTTATCAGAGCTTCACACCTGCAGTAAACACGCTTGGCTCTCAACCTCTGGATTGTATTGTCTCATTATATATAGATATACATCTCAGGGAGGGAAAACACAGCCCATGGATTATTTGTGTGCATGTAAGGAGTGGGTGAAATCAATATGACAATAATAGGAATGTTTTTACAATATTGTTTTTTTTTTTTTTTACAGTAGCATGACCTGTGTTAACATTGTTATGGTGACACTTTTTAATTTATTAAGTATTCTGTTTTACATCGTACAAAACAGCACGTTCAACATTAATCCTTTCATTTATTTTCATAACATTTTCAGTTCGTCTCAAGAGTGTCCAGTAGAAGTCAACTTAGTGATCTTATTGAATTGATTGAGTTGATTAATAATCAGTTTTAATCAATTAATGGTTGATTCTTAAGCCACCATTAGCCAAAATATCAGCTTTCTCAAGAAGCTTGGAGAATTACAAATAAAAAAAATAACTAGTACCGCGCGCGGTTCTGAACGGGTTCGAGCCGACCCACGCGGGTCGCCGTGTGCCACGGCTCCCCGCGCGCCTCGCGCTCTCACCCGTTCATTCACCGCGCGCGGTACTAGTTATTTTCAGTACTAGTTATTTTCAGCGGCGTCCCCGCACATGTCGATCCAAATTTCGGGGGGGATCGGCAAAGTATGGCAAAGTTATAGGGCACTTCCTGTTTAAAATGGCCGACTTCCTGTTCGGTCAAATGCGCGTCCGTAAACGTCTTCAGGGAAGTTCCCTTGTCTTACATATCAAGTTTTGTGCAGATCGGACAATCTTAGAGTTTACTTCCTCTTTCGGGCATTCCACTTCCTGTTGGGAGGTCATCTTTTGCAGACATGCTCAGGACAGGTCCCTGGTGTGACATATAAGGTTTCGTGCAAATTGGACAACGTACAGCAAAGTTAGCGGGCACTTCCTGTTTAAAATGGCCAACTTCCTGTTCGTCTCTGGAAACATGTTCAGGGAAGGTCCCGTAACTCACATATCTAGTTTTGTGTCAATCGGACAATGTAAGACTTTACTTCCTGTTTCGGGCGTTCCACTTCCTGTAGGGAGGTGACCTTTTACAGACATGCTCAGGAAAGGTCCCTGGTGTCACATATAAGGTTTTGTGCAGATCGGACAATGTACTGCAAAGTTAGAGGGCACTTCCTGTTTAAAATGGCCGACTTCCTGTTCGTCTCCGGAAACATGTTCAGGGAAGGTCCCGTAACTCACATATCTAGTTTCGTGTCAATCGGACAATGTAAGACTTTACTTCCTGTTTTGGGCCTTCCACTTCCTGTAGGGAGGTGACCTTTTACGGACATGTTGAGGAAGGGTCTGGGGTCCCACATACTAAGTTTCAAGTGGATACAACAATCCCTGTTGGAGCAGCATCAAAAACTATAAATGTAATTCTGTCTGCTGTCACCAGGGGGCGCTGTATTTGAAAATGAATATTTTCATATAGACGTGTTCAGGGCAAGACTGTCATCAATCCTTGCAAGTTTGGTTCAGATCGGACCAGGATTGGCAAAGTTGTAACAGTTTGTTTTTTTAGAATTTTCTACCACCACCAGGAGGCGCTGTTTTCAAAATGTACCGTTTCAGCATTACAGTCGTCTTCAGGAACTAACCATCATCAACTATAGCAAGTTTGGTTGGGATCAGACCTTCCATCGCAAAGTTATAAGAGTTTCATTGTCTGTTGTGAAAAATTATTATTATCTCCAACTTTGGCGCCCCCTATCTGGTACGCCATACAATATTTTAAAAAGCTTTTGATAACTTTTGATGCTCAACTCGTCCACATTGATCTCACCAAGTTTGAAGGTGATCGCACAAAAGCTCTAGGAGGAGATAATTGAAATACAAGCTGTCACACTGTCTGCTGTCACCAGGGGGCGCTGTTTTCGAAATTGAATATTTTCATATAGACGTCTTTAGGGCCGGACTATCATCAATCCTAGCAAGTTTGGTTCAGATCGGACCAGGATTTGCGAAGTTGTAGCAGTTTGATTTTTTTTCCCAAAAATCCGACTTTGCGTCGTTGCCATGGCAACACCGTTAAACGATTTGTCGTCATATTGATCACGCATCATCTACCATGTGTTTTGACTGTTGTCACCAATTTTGAGTGCGGTACGATTATCTGTGTAAAAGTTATTCCCGAAATCGTAAAAAAAAGTTTTTTTGTGTATTTTCTTTCACCACAAGGAGGCGCTGTTTTCAAACTTCACCGTTTTTTCATAGACGTCTTCAGCCATGGCCCATCATCAATCATAGCAAGTTTGGTTGGATCGGACCTTCCATCGCAAAGTTATAAGAGTTTTGTTTTTCTGATGCGAAACATCAGAATCATCACGAACTTTGCCGCCCCCTATCTTGCGCGCCATGCGACATTTGAAAAAACTTTTGATACCGTGAGCTCCTCAACTGGTCCACAGGGACCTCACCAAGTTTGAAGGTGATCGCACGAAAACTCTAGGAGGAGTTAGTTCAAATACCATTGCTGCGTCGCCAAAATCGCCAAAAAATGCGCCAATCAACCCAAGATGGCGGACTTCCTGTTGGGTTTGGATCATGGTCATAATGTAATTTTTTCTTCATCCTGACCCACTACACATGTGTACCGAATTTTGTGCATGTGCGATATTTGTGTTGGTCATGGTGAATTTGGACAGGTGGCGCCGCACTTATTGGCCCCTCCCACATTAAATTTTCAACGCACATTCCCCGAACCTTTTTCAGACGTAAATTTACACCACGATTGATGCGGTCACAAAAATCTGTGAGTTTTGGGGTATGGGAAAGGCCTCAAAAATGCGATTCATTTGGGGAATAATAAGAATAATAATAATAAAATAGTACGTAGCAGATTCTGAATTCGAGCGACCAGCGAGATGCGCCGTGTGCCCGCGGCTCCCCGCGCTCGCTCTCACCCGTTCATTCACCGCGGCGGTACTAGTTATTTTCAGTACTAGTTATTTTCAGCGGCGTCCCGCACATGTCGATCCAAATTTCGGGGGGGATCGGCAACGTATGGCAAAGTTATAGGGCACTTCCTGTTTAAAATGGCGACTTCCTGTTCGGTCAAATGCTTGGTCCGTAAACGTGTTCAGGGAAGTTCCCTTGTCTTACATATCAAGTTTTGTGCAGATCGGACAATCTTAGAGTTTACTTCCTGTTTCGGGCATTCCACTTCCTGTTGGGAGGTCATCTTTTGCAGACATGCTCAGGACAGGTCCCTGGTGTGACATATAAGGTTTCGTGCAAATTGGACAACGTACAGCAAAGTTAGCGGGCACTTCCTGTTTAAAATGGCCAACTTCCTGTTCGTCTCTGGAAACATGTTCAGGGAAGGTCCCGTAACTCACATATCTAGTTTTGTGTCAATCGGACAATGTAAGACTTTACTTCCTGTTTTGGGCGTTCTACTTCCTGTAGGTAGATGACCTTTTACGGACATGTTCAGGAAGGGTCTGGGGTCCCACATACTAAGTTTCAAGTGGATACAATAATCCCTGTTGGAGCAGCATCAAAAACTATAAATGTAATTCTTTCTGCTGTCACCAGGGGGCGCTGTATTTGAAAATGAATATTTTCATATAGACGTGTTCAGGGCCGGACTGTCATCAATCCCAGCAACTTTGGTTCAGATCGGACCAGGATTGGCAAAGTTGTAACAGTTTGTTTTTTTAGAATTTTCTACCACCACCAGGAGGCGCTGTTTTCAAAATGTACCGTTTCAGCAACACAGTTGTCTTCAGGAACTAACCATCATCAACTATAGCAAGTTTGGTTGGGATCAGACCTTCCATCGCAAAGTTATAAGAGTTTCATTGTCTGTTGAGAAAAATTATTATTATCTCCAATTTTGGCGCCCCCATCTCTTACGCCATACAATATTTTAAAAAGCTTTTGATAACTTTTGATGCTCAATTCGTCCACATGGATCTCACCAAGTTTGAAGGTGATCCCACAAAAGCTCTAGGAGGAGATAATTGAAATACAAGCTGTCATATTGTCTGCTGTCACCAGGGGGCGCTGTTTTCGAAATTGAATATTTTCATAAAGACGTCTTTAGGGCCGGACTGTCATCAATCCTAGCAAGTTTGGTTCAGATCGGACCAGGATTCGCGAAGTTGTAGCAGTTTGATTTTTTGTCCAGAAAATCCGACTTTGCGTCGTTGCCATGGCAACACCGTTAAACGATTTGTCGTCAAATTGATCACGCATCATCTACCATGTGTTTTGACTGTTGTCACCAATTTTGAGTGCGGTACGATTATTTGTGTAAAAGTTATTCACGAAATCGTAAAAAAACTTTTTTTTGGTGTATTTTCTTTCACCACAAGGAGGCGCTGTTTTCAAACTTCACCGTTTTTTCATAGACGTCTTCAGCAATGGCCCATCATCAATGGTAGCAAGTTTGGTTTGGATTGGACCTTCCATCGCAAAGTTATAAGAGTTTTGTTTTTCTGATGCGAAACATCAGAATCATCACGAACTTTGCCGCCCCCTATCTTGTGCGCCATGCGACATTTGAAAAAACTTTTGATACTGTAAGCTCCTCAACTGGTCCACAGGGACCTCACCAAGTTTGAAGGTGATCGCACGAAAACTCGAGGAGGAGTTAGTTCAAATACCATTGCTGCGAATTCGCCAAAATCGCCAAAAAATGGCCAGTCAACCCAAGATGGCGGATTTCCTGTTGGGTTTGGATCATGGTCATAATGTAATTTTTTCTTCATCCTGACCCACTACACATGTGTACCGAATTTCGTGCATGTGCGATATTTGTATTGGTCATGGTGAATTTGGACAGGTGGCGCCGCAC
>NW_025322273.1:0-13172 GCF_019176455.1 Solea senegalensis | reverse complement strand
TGTCACTGGTGGGCACGTAACAAAGAAAAGAATGAAGATATTTGGGAAGCAACATTTTTCAAAGATACTAGCCCCATTCTAGTAATACAAAGCTAAATGCAAATTGGTCTTGCCACTGTCTTTATAAGAAAAGTGACACTAGTCAAATGCCTAAAATGAACAATGGTAAGTTAACATAACATTCATCTGACAATGACAGGATGATGAAATGAACTAATGAAACTTGAGTGAATATAATTTATGTACAGTTTGAATATGAATAAGCTGAATGGGGTTTGCTGATTCTGTCGAGCTGACCTTTATTTAACCAAATATTTGATCCTTTTTAATTGTTTGCCTCCTGTTATAATCATTAATTGATTAAAGGATTTGTAGGGTGGCATGAAGGACTGAATTATAATAGCTGGTGTCACTAATTATCATTAATTGAAAATCCTCAAAAAACATGTACTTTATGACATAATTGCTTTTAGAATTTTAGATACCGAAGCTTTTTATGTCTGATTTTGTTCAATATTTCTGACATTTAGCAGCTCTCTGCTCACTCTGCTAGTATCCCATGTGTTATTGTGTGGATGGTGATGGGTGGCGCTGCGGCCTTGGTGATCTTTTATCAGTCTGTTGGTGCCAGCGTACTGTTGTGTGCCGCTGTTTGTTGAGGCAGCAGCATCGGAGCCAGCGACACAAACCTGCTCTAGAAACTGATTAAGAAGCCTGGCTCTGGTTCTGTGATCGGCTACAAGCCGGAAACATTTGAGGCTGTGGTGGAGAGGAAGGACACTGCACAAACTGTTATCCATCATGGATAATCCTGACCACCCTCTTCACCACCACCATGTAGACACACTAATGTATCTACATTTAATATTCCAAACCCTAACCATCTATCTATCTATCTATCTATCTATCTACCTATCTATCTATCTATCTATTTATCTATCTATCTATCTATCTATCTATCTATCTATCTATCTATCTATCTATCTATCTATATTTTAACATCAGACATTTCTTACATACAGCACCATTAAATGTGAACTCCTCACCAGCTCAGGATGCTGTGGAATATTAATGTACTCATTAGCTCACAACACGTTGTATCACAATGTTAGTTCTCCTGAATGAAAGTGTGGAGTGGAGAATCAGTGATAATGTGTTTGCTCACGTGTGTGACTTTGCCCTACTGTAGCCAGAGGAGGACACTTAATTTACTAAATACACCAAGGCCTAAGAAAAATTAAAAATCAATACCTTGCCGCTGCTGCTGACGCACACACACATACACAGTGCTCCTCTGCATTCATAGAGATAAACAAATCTATCCCCCCACTCTTGTCTTGTCTTCTTGACTCAGTGACAACTCCACAGTTCACTTTCAGCAACTCAAGTGTGCGTCGTGCAGTCGGAGCTGAAGCTGACAACAATTAAACTCATTTAATCCTGACACAACCGCTGAGAGTCTGGTGCTGTGGTTTTATTCCCCCACGTGAATTGAATTGTCTTCTCTTGATGAAGGCGGTGACAGGTATTAAAGTGACGTGTGCTCACTGTTTCTGAGGCTGTGTTGTTGTGCCACACAGGAAAATAAGAAAAACAACACTATTATGCTGCTGCTGCTGTGTGTGTGTGTGTGTATGTATGCGTGTGTGTGTGTGTGTTCACTGCGCTTCGGTCTCAGCTTTGTGTTGTTTGGTGTGCAATAGTTCACAGCAATGACTGCGACTGTCACACAGTGTGTGTGTGTGTGTGTGTGTGTGTGCATGCATGCGGGTGTTAATGGGTTAGCTGTCAGTTTGCACAGGGGCTGGTGAGCAGACGGCTCCACTCCCACCTGCTCACCAGTGTTACTGTCACTGCCTCAGAGGCTTTTGACTGCACCATCACACTGAGTTTATTCCCACTCTCAGCGTGGGTGCATCTCATTGTGTGTGTGTCACTGAGTGTTCCCTCTTCTTTTTTGACGTTAAAGCCAGACTATGTATCTTTTGGTCAAGCGTGGTCAATATGGCAACAAGTGCACATTATAAGACAATGACAACCCTTCAACCCAGCGTCATTTTTCGGACAGCGCGGCAACCACAAGAGCCATGCTCGATCTAACTTCACGATTAACTTCATCTCATCGTCCAGCTCGCCATCCGCTGTTTGATTTTCTCTGACGTAAAGGCCAACAGGAAACTGATTCAATATGCACTAGCTTATTGAGAGATTGGCGCCACCTACAGAGAGGCAGAGTCAACGTACACGGCCAATAAATTGATCTTCTCCTCCACATGTATGCTCGGACTCGGCCTGTCTTAGTCAGACTACGGCTATAGCTCGATTTAACTGTGCATTAAACTGAATCACTAGCTTCAGGTCTTTAGTAAACAAGTAATCACCAGTGATTGACAGCGGGTGTCACACAGTGGGTGCCTGGTTGCAGGTGACGTTTGTGAATTTCTTAGGATCTTGTGCCTCTTGAGCGTTACTACTTGTGAATTCACCTTTTTTTCATTTCGAATGATTGCACCATTTCTTTTTTTCACAAATGATATAGCTGCCCTTTAATTCATTAAACCAATCATGACTCTTGCTCACTTTGCTTGCGTTTGGAATGCTTTATCATGCATTATCTCTCGGTATGATCTCTTGGTATGCAGGATCATGTCTGGGCGGGAGACGTTAATGCCCTATAAATTCTTTGTCATATACCGTCCAGATTAGAAGAATCGCTGCATTTGTAATTGTAACGCATGTCACGTACGCCCTAATAATACCAGTGTGGAGCACCAATCTCTGTTAAAGTAATCAAAACAGCTCAAAGTGGGTGCTTATCCAAACATCCTGATAGATTAAACTCTGTCCCTCTGTCGTCTCTCAGTCTGTCCCCCCTGCGCGTCTCTCTGATACACGGCCAATCACCTAATGAGACAGCAGATGCTTTTTGCCCAGGCTTCACTGCAGCATTTGCCCCTGTCTCGGGGGCCTTCCTGTAGCCGCTGCACCAGACCAGCACGCCCCTGTGGCCCCGTGCCTTCAGTCCCACTCATTAGATTAGTCATAGGCAGCATTGCTGTTGTACAAATGGGCAGATATTGATGTGGTGCCATTGTCTCTGTGGCTGGATTTGTCTTGGTAACGGGCAACGTTAATGCTAATCAGGTGCAGTCAATGACTGAATGGCAAAACAGGCGTGTTACAGATGTCGGTCGCTGATTTACATATTTACCTCTGATGTTCCCCTTGACAAGTAGTTGGTTGTTTCTTGTCAACGATGATATATCATGCATTAAACATTGCTATTAGTGTTGCAGGAATTCTCCCACGACATGAAAGAGCTTTTCCCAGAGATGTTGTGCAGTTATTAGTGTGTTTCATCACACATATTTTCACACACACATATATATTTATCTAATCATATTTCTCTCAGTCATCCAAATGTTTACACTATATCTGACTGATTCATCAGACTCATTAATGTGTATTAAGAAGATAAGACTGTTGAATAAAATCAACCAGGAATAAAATGATCCCAAAAACAAGAACAGTCTTTCATCCAAACCCTGATATAGCCGGTGCCAAAGAACAGAATTTGTTATGATTAAAAACATGAGGGGGTGGCTTGGTATTAGGCGTTTCAATTGTGCACATTTTTAGGTTTCTATGCAGTGTGGAATGTTTTTGAAGGTACTACAGCAACAGAGAGGACCTGAATGAAGAATAGGTGTAGTGACACAGCCAATAGGAACACCCCATCGCTCTCTGGACTACTGATTGGTCCGAGCCTCCTTCTCCAGTTACAGATTGAGTTGTAAAACAGAGCCCAGAGAAGCTGTACAAATGTCACTGCTAAAACATGAACTTGTTATGACACTATTGATCAGTAATTCCCAAACATTCCTACCTACATGTTCTGTACCCCACTCCTGCCCCTTCCTTTTTTTTTATTCCTCTGCATTTCCTGTCTCCGTTTTTCCCCTCTCTTCATCTCCTTAATTCTTCCATGTCTCACTTCTCATCCTTCTTTCATATCTTCTCTCTCGCTGTGCACCTGCCTCTCTTCACCCCCTCTGCTCCTCATGATTTCCCCCCTCCTCATCCTCTGCCACTTCCTCTCCTGCTTTGCCGCCCACGCCTCCGTGTTCTCTGCCCTCCTGCAGGATCGTGAGTGTGCATTAACAGGCCCACTGATGAGATCAATTATCTATCAGCATTCACAAAAGTATTGATTTAATACCTCAAAACACACACACACACACACATTTTCTCTGCACTGCAGTGCTCCTTTGTCTTGTGGGCCTTGGGGAAATGGGACGCTCTCTGGGTACGCAGTGAGCTTGATTGTGTTTGTAGAATGTTCAAGTCATGCCCTAAAACTGGAGCTGTTTAAGTGTTGCATTGGGAGAGTGTGTGTGTGTGTTTGTGTGTGTGTGTGTGTGTGTGTGTTCCATCTATAAAGCTAACCTCTCTTCCCAGGGGCTTACAAGCGTGGAGATGGCTATTATTCTTTTATCATTTGGCTTTTTGTTGACATTACATTGCTCTTTGCCTCTTCTCCCCCGTCAGGCTCATCCATTCTTTTCCCTCTCTCTGTACATCGTGCATGCCCTCTTCTTTTCTTTTCTTTTTTCTATGCCCGTCCCTCCTGCTCTTCACTGGCAGTGCCGAGACGCTTTATGGGTTGTTTGTTAAAGAGTCGAGAAGCGTAACAGGCTCCCCTTCTCCCCTGTTTCCTCTCATCTGCCTCGCCACAGCCCGCAGAGGAATGGTCGGAGTGCAGCGTTCGCTTCTTTGCACCTCTTCTGTTATATGATTTAGAAGCAGTTGCTGTGTACGCATACACACACACACACTCAGTCTTTCCTGTCTCCTGACAGTTTTCTTTAAAATACAGCAGGAAGCCTATTCTCAGACCGTCGCATAAACACTTACCTAAACGTGCATTTAGCACCAAATGTCATGCATCGTTTTCTCACATGCAGACAATGAAGAGGTGCATCAGTCTGTCAACACTGTATTGGTTTCCCCTCAATTATCCAGCGATTGGACAGTTAATGTTGCAGGGAGGCGAGAGGAAATGAGGAAGAAGCCTGTGCACCGCATTGACTTTTACATTTTCTGCACGTGCACATGGATCTTGGCGGGATGCAGAGCTCATTAAGCTCACACTTAAACACATGCAAACACAAGCACTTACGCCACATCAGGAAGCATGCACAAGATATATGTTTGTTTTGTCGTTAATATGCATATGAAAGGAGGGAGGCCGTATTTTCTGCAACTTCTTCTAAGGCGCCAATTACTGCACAGAAACCCTGTGTTTATCAGAGCTTCACACCTGCAGTAAACGGCTCTCAACCTCTGGATTGTATTGTCTCATTATATATAGATATACATCTCAGGGAGGAAAACACAGCCCATGGATTATTTGTGTGCATGTAAAGGAGTGGGTGAAATCAATATGACAATAATAGGAATGTTTTTACAATGTTTTTTTACAGTAGCATGACCTGTGTTAACATTGTTTAATTTATTTATTTGTTTTAATTTATTAAGTATTCTGTTTTACATCGTACAAAACAGCACGTTCAACATTAATCCTTTCATTTATTTTCATAACATTTTCAGTTCGTCTCAAGAGTGTCCAGTAGAAGTCAACTTAGTGATCTTATTGAATTGATTGAGTTGATTAATAATCAGTTTTAATCAATTAATGGTTGATTCTTAAGCCACCATTAGCCAAAATATCAGCTTTCTCAAGAAGCTTGGAGAATTACAAATAAAAAAAATAACTAGTACCGCGCGCGGTTCTGAACGGGTTCGAGCCGACCCACGCGGGTCGCCGTGTGCCACGGCTCCCCGCGCGCCTCGCGCTCTCACCCGTTCATTCACCGCGCGCGGTACTAGTTATTTTCAGTACTAGTTATTTTCAGCGGCGTCCCCGCACATGCCGCTCCAAATTTCGGGGGGGATCGGCAACGTATGGCAAAGTTATAAGGCACTTCCTGTTTAAAATGGCCGACTTCCTGTTCGGTCAAATGCGCGGCCGTAAACGTCTTCAGGGAAGTTCCCTTGTCTTACATATCAAGTTTTGTGCAGATCGGACAATCTTAGAGTTTACTTCCTCTTTCGGGCATTCCACTTCCTGTTGGGAGGTCATCTTTTGCAGACATGCTCAGGACAGGTCCCTGGTGTGACATATAAGGTTTCGTGCAAATTGGACAACGTACAGCAAAGTTAGCGGGCACTTCCTGTTTAAAATGGCCAACTTCCTGTTCGTCTCTGGAAACATGTTCAGGGAAGGTCCCGTAACTCACATATCTAGTTTCGTGTCAATCGGACAATGTAAGACTTTACTTCCTGTTTCGGGCGTTCCACTTCCTGTAGGGAGGTGACCTTTTACAGACATGCTCAGGAAAGGTCCCTGGTGTCACATATAAGGTTTTGTGCAGATCGGACAATGTACTGCAAAGTTAGAGGGCACTTCCTGTTTAAAATGGCCGACTTCCTGTTCGGTCAACGGCGTCTCCGTAAACATGTTCAGGGAAGGTCCCGTAACTCACATATAAGGTTTCGTGCAAATCGGACAACGTACAGCAAAGTTAGAGGGCACTTCCTGTTTAAAATGGCCGACTTCCTGTTCGTCTCCGGAAACATGTTCAGGGAAGGTCTTTTAACTCACATATCTAGTTTTGTGTCAATCGGACAATGTAAGACTTTACTTCCTGTTTTGGGCGTTCCACTTCCTGTAGGGAGGTGACCTTTTACGGACATGTTGAGGAAGGGTCTGGGGTCCCACATACTAAGTTTCAAGTGGATACAACAATCCCTGTTGGAGCAGCATCAAAAACTATAAATGTAATTCTGTCTGCTGTCACCAGGGGCGCTGTATTTGAAAATGAATATTTTCATATAGACGTGTTCAGGGCAAGACTGTCATCAATCCTTGCAAGTTTGGTTCAGATCGGACCAGGATTGGCAAAGTTGTAACAGTTTGTTTTTTTAGAATTTTCTACCACCACCAGGAGGCGCTGTTTTCAAAATGTACCGTTTCAGCATTACAGTCGTCTTCAGGAACTAACCATCATCAACTATAGCAAGTTTGGTTGGGATCAGACCTTCCATCGCAAAGTTATAAGAGTTTCATTGTCTGTTGTGAAAAATTATTATTATCTCAACTTTGGCCCTATCTCCATACAATATTTTAAAAGCTTTTGATAACTTTTGATGCTCAACTCGTCACATTGATCTCACCAAGTTTGAAGGTGATGCACAAAAGCTCTAGGAGGAGATAATGAAATACAAGCTGTCACACTGTCTGCTGTCACTCAGGGGCTGTTTTCGAAATTGAATATTTTCATATAGGCGTCTTTAGGGCGGACTATCATCAATCCTAGCAAGTTTGGTTCAGATCCGGACCAGGATTTGCGAAGTTGTAGCAGTTTGATTTTTCCCAAAATCCGACTTTCGTCGTTGCCATGGCAACACCGTTAAACGATTTGTCGTCATATTGATCACGCATCATCTACCATGTGTTTTGACTGTTGTCACCAATTTTGAGTCTTGATGCGATTATCTGTGTAAAAGTTATTCCCAAATCGTAAAAAGTTTTTGTATATTTTCTTTCACCACAAGGAGGCGCTGTTTTCAAACTTCACCGTTTTTCATAGGCGTCTTCAGCCATGGCCCATCATCAATCATAGCAAGTTTGGTTGGATCGGACCTTCCATGTAAAGTTATAAGAGTTTTTGTTTTCTGATCGAAACATCAGAATCATCCGAACTTTGCGCTATCTTCTTGGCGCCATGCGACATTTGAAAAACTTTGATACCGTGAGCTCCTCAACTGGTCCACAGGGACCTCACCAAGTTGAAGGTGATGGCGAAAACTCTAGGAGGAGTTAGTTCAAATACCATTGCTGGTGCCAAAATGGCCAAAATGCGTAATCAGCAAGATGGCGGACTTCCTGTTGGGTTTGGATCATGGTCATAATGTAATTTTTCTTCATCCTGACCCACTACACATATGTGAATTTTGCATGTCGCGATATTTGTGTTGGTCATGGTGAATTTGGACAGGTGGCGCGCGCTTGGCCCCTCCACATTAAATTTTCAGCGCACATTCCCGAACCTTTTTCAGGCGTAAATTTACCACGATTGATGCGGTCACAAAAATCTGTGAGTTTTGGGGTATGGGAAAGGCCTCAAAAATCGCGATTCATTTGGGGAATAATAAGAATAATAATAATAAAATAGTACGTAGCAGATTCTGAATTCGAGCGACCAGCGAGATGCGCGTGTGCCCGCGGCTCCCCAGCGCTCGCTCTCACCCGTTCATTCACGGCGGTACTAGTTATTTTCAGTACTGAATTATTTTCAGCGTCCCGCACATATCTATCAAATTTGGGGATCAGCGTATGGCAAAGTTATAGGGCACTTCCTGTTTAAAATGGCGACTTCCTGTTGGTCAAATCTTGGCGTCGTAAGCGTGTTCAGGGAAGTTCCTCTTTCTTACATATCAAGTTTTGTGCAGATCGGACAATCTTAGAGTGTACTTCCTGTTTCGGGCATTCCACTTCCTGTTGGGAGGTCATCTTTTGCAGACATGCTCAGGACAGGTCCCTGGTGTGACATATTAGGTTTCGTGCAAATTGGACAACGTACAGCAAAGTTAGCGGACACTTCCTGTTTAAAATGGCCAACTTCCTGTTCGTCTCTGGAAACATGTTCAGGGAAGGTCCCGTAACTCACATATCTAGTTTTGTGTCAATCGGACAATGTAAGACTTTACTTCCTGTTTTGGGCGTTCTACTTCCTGTAGGTAGATGACCTTTTACGGACATGTTCAGGAAGGGTCTGGGGTCCCACATACTAAGTTTCAAGTGGATACAATAATCCCTGTTGGAGCAGCATCAAAAACTATAAATGTAATTCTTTCTGCTGTCACCAGGGGGCGCTGTATTTGAAAATGAATATTTTCATATAGACGTGTTCAGGGCCGGACTGTCATCAATCCCAGCAACTTTGGTTCAGATCGGACCAGGATTGGCAAAGTTGTAACAGTTTGTTTTTTTAGAATTTTCTACCACCACCAGGAGGCGCTGTTTTCAAAATGTACCGTTTCAGCAACACAGTTGTCTTCAGGAACTAACCATCATCAACTATAGCAAGTTTGGTTGGGATCAGACCTTCCATCGCAAAGTTATAAGAGTTTCATTGTCTGTTGAGAAAAATTATTATTATCTCCAATTTTGGCGCCCCCATCTCTTACGCCATACAATATTTTAAAAAGCTTTTGATAACTTTTGATGCTCAATTCGTCCACATGGATCTCACCAAGTTTGAAGGTGATCCCACAAAAGCTCTAGGAGGAGATAATTGAAATACAAGCTGTCATATTGTCTGCTGTCACCAGGGGGCGCTGTTTTCGAAATTGAATATTTTCATATAGACATCTTTAGGGCGGGACTGTCATCAATCCTAGCAAGTTTGGCTCAGATCGGACCAGGATTCGCGAAGTTGTAGCAGTTTGATTTTTTGTCCCAAAAATCCGACTTTGCGTCGTTGCCATGGCAACACCGTTAAACGATTTGTCGTCAAATTGGTCACGCATCATCTACCATGTGTTTTGACTGTTGTCACCAATTTTGAGTGCGGTACGATTATCTGTGTAAAAGTTATTCCCGAAATCGTAAAAAAACTTTTTTTTGGTGTATTTTCTTTCACCACAAGGAGGCGCTGTTTTCAAACTTCACCGTTTTTTCATAGACGTCTTCAGCAATGGCCCATCATCAATGGTAGCAAGTTTGGTTTGGATTGGACCTTCCATCGCAAAGTTATAAGAGTTTTGTTTTTCTGATGCGAAACATCAGAATCATCACGAACTTTGCCGCCCCCTATCTTGTGCGCCATGCGACATTTGAAAAAACTTTTGATACTGTAAGCTCCTCAACTGGTCCACAGGGACCTCACCAAGTTTGAAGGTGATCGCACGAAAACTCGAGGAGGAGTTAGTTCAAATACCATTGCTGCGACTTCGCCAAAATCGCCAAAAAATGGCCAGTCAACCCAAGATGGCGGATTTCCTGTTGGGTTTGGATCATGGGCATAATGTAATTTTTTCTTCATCCTGACCCACTACACATGTGTACCGAATTTCGTGCATGTGCGATATTTGTGTTGGTCATGGTGAATTTGGACAGGTGGCGCCGCACTTATTGGCCCCTCCCACATTCAATTTTTGACGCACATTCCCCAAACCTTTTTCAGACGTAAATTTACACCACGATTGATGCGGTCACAAAAATCTGTGAGTTTTGGGGTATGGGAAAGGCCTCAAAAATGCGATTCATTTGGGGGAATAATAAGAATAATAATAATAATAATAATAATCCTTCCAGTTTCAATAGGGTTCTTGCAACCTTGTTGCTCGAACCCTAATAATAACTAACTAGTACTGAAAATAACTAGTACCGCGCGCGGTTCTGAACGGGTTCGAGCCGACCCGCGCGAGTCGCCGTGTGCCACGGCTCCCCGCGCGCCTCGCGCTCTCACCCGTTCATTCACCGCGCGCGGTACTAGTTATTTTCAGTACTAGTTATTTTCAGCGGCGTCCCCGCACATGTCGATCCAAATTTCGGGGGGGATCGGCAACGTATGGCAACGTTATAGGGCACTTCCTGTTTAAAATGGCCGACTTCCTGTTCGGTCAAATGCGCGTCCGTAAACGTGTTCAGGGAAGTTCCCTTGTCTTACATATCAAGTTTTGTGCAGATCGGACAATCTTAGAGTTGCCTTCCTGTTTCGGGCATTCCACTTCCTGTTGGGAGGTCATCTTTTGCAGACATGCTCAGGACAGGTCCCTGGTGTGACATATAAGGTTTCATGCAAATTGGACAACGTACGGCAAAGTTAGCGGGCACTTCCTGTTTAAAATGGCCAACTTCCTGTTCGTCTCTGGAAACATGTTCAGGGAAGGTCCCGTAACTCACATATCTAGTTTTGTGGCAATCGGACAATGCAAGACTTTACTTCCTGTTTCGGGCGTTCCACTTCCTGTAGGGAGGTGACCTTTTACAGACATGCTCAGGACAGGTTGCTGGTGTCACATATAAGGTTTTGTGCAGATCGGACAATGTACTGCAAAGTAAGAGGGCACTTCCTGTTTAAAATGGCCGACTTCCTGTTCGGTCAACGGCGTCTCCGTAAACATGTTCAGGGAAGGTCCCGTAACTCACATATCTAGTTTCGTGTCAATCGGACAATGTAAGACTTAACTTCCTGTTTCGGGCGTTCCACTTCCTGTAGGGAGGTGACCTTTTACGGACATGTTGAGGAAGGGTCTGGGGTCCCACATACTAAGTTTCAAGTGGATACAACAATCCCTGTTTGAGCAGCATCAAAAACTATAAATGTAATTCTGTCTGCTGTCACCAGGGGGCGCTGTATTTGAAAATTAATATTTTCATATAGACGTGTTCAGGGCCGGACTGTCATCAATCCTTGCAAGTTTGGTTCAGATCGGACCAGGATTGGCAAAGTTGTAACAGTTTGTTTTTTTAGAATTTTCTACCACCACCAGGAGGCGCTGTTTTCAAAATGTACTGTTTCAGCAACACAGTCGTCTTCAGGAACTAACCATCATCAACTATAGCAAGTTTGGTTGGGATCAGACCTTCCATCGCAAAGTTATAAGAGTTTCATTGTCTGCTGTGAAAAATTATTATTATCTCCAACTTTGGCGCCCCCTATCTCGTACGCCATACAATATTTTAAAAAGCTTTTGATAACTTTTGATGCTCAACTCGTCCACATTGATCTCACCAAGTTTGAAGGTGATCGCACAAAAGCTCTAGGAGGAGATAATTGAAATACCAGCTGTCATATTGTCTACTGTCACCAGGGGGCGCTGTTTTTGAAATTTAATATTTTCATATAGACGTCTTTAGGGCCGGACTGTCATCAATCCTAGCAAGTTTGGTTCAGATCGGACCAGGATTCGCGAAGTTGTAGCAGTTTGATTTTTTGGCCCAAAAATCCGACTTTGCGTCGTTGCCATGGCAACACCGGTAAACGATTCGTCGTCATATTGATCACACATCATCTACCATGTGTTTTGACTGTTGTCACCAATTTTGAGTGCGGTACGATTATCTGTGTAAAAGTTATTCCCGAAATCGTAAAAAAACTTTTTTTTGGTGTATTTTCTTTCACCACAAGGAGGTGCTGTTTTCAAACTTCACCGATTTTTCATAGACGTCTTCAGCCATGGCCCATCATCAATCATAGCAAGTTTGGTTTGGATCGGACCTTCCATCGCAAAGTTATAAGAGTTTTGTTTTTCTGATGCGAAACATCAGAATCATCACTAACTTTGCCGCCCCCTATCTCGCGCGCCATGTGACATTTGAAAAAACTTTTGATACCGTGAGCTCCTCAACTGGTCCACAGGGACCTCACCAAGTTTGAAGGTGATCGCACGAAAACTCTAGGAGGAGTTAGTTCAAATACCATTGCTGCGAATTCGCCAAAAATCGCCAAAATATGGCCAATCAACCCAAGATGGCGGATTTCCTGTTGGGTTTGGATCATGGTCATAATGTAATTTTTTCTTCATCCTGACCCACTACACATGTGTACCGAATTTCGTGCATGTGCGATATTTGTGTTGGTCATGGTGAATTTGGACAGGTGGCTCCGCACTTATTGGCCCCTCCCACATTCAATTTTCGACGCACATTCCCCGAACCTTTTTCAGACGTAAATTTACACCAGGATTGATGCGGTCACAAAAATTGGTGAGTTTTGGGGTATGGGAAAGGCCTCAAAAAGGCGATTCATTTGGGGGAATAATAAGAATAATAATAATAATAATAATCCTTCCAGTTTCAAGAGGGTTCTTGCAACCTTGTTGCTCGAACCCTAATAATAATAATAATAATAATCCTTCCAGTTTCAATAGGGTTCTTGCAACCTTGTTGCTCGAACCCTAAAAAGTCCCTGCGGTCACAGAGATATTAGATATGAAACACTTCCCTCTGCACTTTGTTATCATTTTGTGTCTTTTTATTTATTTTTTTATTTATTATGGATACCGAGGGAAATGCACTCTCTTTTTGATCTGTGCTACTGTTATTATTATGCTATTATTATTATGTATATATATATACATATACATATATATATATATAT
>NW_025322272.1:0-20701 GCF_019176455.1 Solea senegalensis | reverse complement strand
TGTGAGGTCACTGTGAACAAGTTGAGGATCCAAAGGTATCAAAATCTTTTCATTAAGTATCACGGCGAACAAGAAGAAGGTCAGGAAAGTTGGCGAAAATCACAATTCCTCGCAACACACAACAATCTCTCATAACTTTGCCATGGAAGGTCAGATATTAACCAAACAAGTGACAATCGATGATGGGCCCTTGCTTAAGATGTCTATGCAAAAACTGTAAATTTTGAAAACATCGCCTCCTGGTGGTGGCAAACACTAGGAAGTCTGGTATTTCGCAACACACAACAAACTCTTATAACTTTGCAATTGAAGGTCAGATCTTAACCAAACTTGTGATGATCGATGATGGGCTTTTGCTGAAGATGCGTATGCAAAAACTGTAAATTTTGGAAACAGCGCCACCTGGTGGTAACAGAAAGTACAAGTTCACAATTTCCCTTATAACTTTAACAAATTTCCTTGTATCAAACTCAAAATTTGGGAAAACATTCAAACCACATGGTAGATGATGCGGGCCTAATATGATAACAAATTGTTCAACAGTGTTGCCATGACAACACTGCAAAGTCAGATATTTGCGACAAAAAACAAACAGCTACCACTTTGCGAATACTATTCCAATCTGAATCAAACTTGCTAGGATTGATGATATTTAATTCCTGAAGATGCCTATATGAAAATATTCACTTTCAAAAACAGTGCCCCCTGTTGCCGGCAGACAATATGACGTCTGGTATTTCGCTACAACAACAAACTCTTATAACTTTGCGATGGAAGGTCAGATCTTAACCAAACTTGTGACGATCGATGATGGGATCTTGCTGAAGATGCTTATGCAAAAACTGTACATTTTGAAAACAGCACCTCCTGGTGGTAACAGAAAATACAATTTCACAATTTCCCTTATAACTTTAACAAATTTCATTGTATCATACTCAAAATGAATGAAAACATGTAAAACACATGGTAGATGATGCTTGCTGAATATGATAACAAATCGTTAAATGGTGTTGCCTGGCAAAAATGCAAAGGATTCCCTCAACTGAGGGGTTTGTTCATGCAGTAACCATTGTTCGCCACATGATGGAGGCATTTGCCTACAAATCTATCAAATCTAACATTTACAGTTTCTCATGCTGCTCTAATTGGGATTGTTGTATCCACTTGAAACTTCATACGTGAGACCTCAGACCCGTCCGGAACATTTCTGTAAAGCAGTAATGCCAAAGTCAAATACACGGGGGGCCAAAATAAAAAAAATGGTACAGGTGGAGGATTAAATATTTATTAAAACTTGCAATTACTGCACATATTGAACCAATACCAATACCAATACCACAGCCTATATTGCACTCAATCATTAAATTAAATTAAATTAAATTAAATTAAATTAAATTAAATTAAATTAAGCAAAATATAAATAAAATCAGTTGCAATATTTTCTCAAGGCTCTTTCAGTAACAAATTGAAAACGTTGTTCCGTCTTCTTTTTAACAGGTAAACAGCAAAATGTTATTTTCCTTCAAAGCTCAATGGCAAGATAAATGCAAAAATGAAACAGCATGTTACAAAACAAATCAGTGTGCTGCTCTGATCCTCACCAATGTCTGTCTTTTATAATAAAATTAGAAGTTAGTGCAAACTTGAAAAGTGCAAAACAGTTGCATGTTTCATAGTGCCTTCTTAAGTTATATTCTTTAATAACGACACACTGTCTCCACACACAAGACACACAGGCTTTCCTTTTACTTCGGTGAACATTATTCTGCCTCCCACCTGTCTTGAAAACCCTGTTTTCACCGGCTACTTTTCTATTTGTCTATTTGGGGGAGAGGGAGATGAAAAATGACAGCAATGTTTAGTCCTCCACTGTGACTGTGATGCTGTTCATGAAGGATGACACGGGATCGCACTCACAGTGCATCTTGGGATGTGTAGTATTATGGTGCTGAGGGCACATAATAGTGCAAGCCGGTTTTAATAGTAATTAAAAATCATCCCGTGGGCCAGACATAACTCATTCACGGGCCTTGATTCTGACATATGTGCTGTAAAGGATAACCTCCCTACAGGAAGTAGAACTCCCGAAACAGGAAGTCAAGTCTAACATTTTCCAATCTTCACAAAACTTGATATGTGAGGAACGTCCCTGAACACGTTTACGGACACACCTTTCACCAAACAGGAAGTCGGCCATTTTAAACAGGAAGTGCCATCTAACTTAGCACATGGACGCTGAAAATAGTCTAAGCTGAAAATTACTACTGCCGCAAGCGGTGAATGAACGGAAGATGAGCTAGACGTCTCGCACGGCGAGGTGGGCGCAGGGAGACCCGCGAGCCGTCAAGCTCGAACCCGTTGATTACCGCTTGCGGTACTAGTTCTTATTAGGGTTCGAGCAACTTGGTTGCGCAAGAACCCTATTGTAATCGCTAAGATTATTCTTCTTCTTATTCTTATTATTATTATTCCTCCAAATGAATCGCGTTTTTGAGGCCTTTCCCATGCCCCAAAACTCACCAAATTTTGCAACCCCATCAGACCTGGTGTAAAATTACGTATATCAGTGTTTCAAGGAATGTGCGTCAAAAAATGGAAGAGGGCGGGGCTAAAAACTTACGCAAAAAACTTCTATTAGGTCATCTGCTCTCGGGTTTAACGTACATGAACAAAACTTGGCACACATGTTCATGAGGTGGGGACGGTCAAAAAAGTCGATGACAACTTCCCTGTGAATCCTACAGGAAGGCCGCCATCTTGGATTGCACTCCAAAACAGAGGCGATTTTGGCCATTTCGCACCATTGGTATTTGAACGAACTTGTCCTAGAGCTTACATGGGATCACGTTCAAACTTGGTGAGGTCACTGTGGACAAGTTGGGGATCTAACGATGCTTATGGTTAGTTGAAATGTCGCATGGCGTACGAGAAAAGGGCCGGCAAAGTTGGCGAAAATTTGTAATTTCTCGCTACACGCAACGAAACTCTTATAACTTTGTGATGGAAGGTCCGATCGTAACCAAACTTGTGGCGATCGATGATGGGCCCTTGCTGAAGATGCCTATGCAAAAACTGTTAAGTTTGTAAACATCGCCTCCTGGTGGTGGCAGAAAATCAAAAAAAAAAGTTACTTTTACAATTTCGGGAATAACTTTTACAGAAATGATTGTATCAAACTCAAAATTGGTTAAAAGATTCTAAACACATGGTAGACTATGCGTGCTCAATATGATGGCGTAACGTTACATGATGTTGCCATGGTAATGATGCAAAGTCGGATTTTTGCGACAAAAAAACAAACTGCTACCACTTTGCGAATCCTTGTCCAATCTGAACCAAACTTTCCATGATTGATGATAGTCCGGCCCTGAAGACACCTATATGAAAATATTCACTTTCAAAAACAGCACCCCCTGGTGACGGAGACAATATGACCTCTGGTATTTGAATGAATTAATCCTAGAGTTCTTGTGCGATCACCTTAAAACTTGGTCAGGTCACTGTGAACCAGTTGAGGAACTTAAGTTATCAAAAGTTTTTTAAAATGTCTCATGGTGTACGAGATAGGGGGCGCCAAAGTGGGTGTAAATTCATATTTTTCACAACAAAAAGCGAAACTCTTATAACTTTGTGATGGAAGATCCAATCCCAACCAAACTTCCTATGATTGATAATGGGTAGTTGCTGAAGGCGACTATATTGCCGAAAACAATAAATTTTGAAAACAGCGCCGCCTGGTGGTGGTAGAAAATACAAAAAAAAAAAAACTGTCACAACTTTGCCAATCCTGGTCCAATCTGAGCCAAACTTGCTAGGATTGTTGATAGTCTGGCCCTTAACAAACCTATGTGAAAATATTTCATGTCAAAATCAGCGCCCCCTGGTGAAAGTGGACGGGCCAAAAAACTGCTCCAACCCCTAAAACTTGTGGTCCTGAGGAGCACGTTTAATGTTCATGCACGAAACTTGGTAAACGCCTTCCTTAGGTCGGGCCGGTCAAAAAAGTCAGCGTAGCCTATGCTCTAAAACGAACAGGAAAGCCGCCATCTTGGATTGAAAGTAAATGCTTTGCTGATTTTGGCCATTTTGCACCAATGATATTGGAACAGATTTGTCCTAGAACTTTCATGGGATCACCTTCAAACTTGGTGAGGTCACTTTGGACAAGTTGAGGATCCAAAGGTATCAAAATCTTTTCAATAGGTATTATGGCGTAAGAGTAAGGGGCCGGCAAAGTTGGTGAACATTTTAATGTTTCTCCACAGGCAACAAAACTCTTATAACTTTGCGACAGAAGGTCACATCCCAACCAAATTACCTAGGGTTGATGATGGACCATTGCTGAAGAAGTCTGTGAAAAAAACGTAAATTTTGAGCACAGTGCCTCCTTGTGGTAACAAAATATACAAAAAAAAACAATTTCGGTTATAACTTTTACAGAGTTGATCGTATCAAACTCAAAAATTGGGAAAACATTTAAAACACATGTTCGATGATGCGTGTTTAATATGATAACAAATCGTTCAACGGTGTTGCCACAGCAACACTGCAAAGTCAGATATTTGTGACAAAAAACAAACTGCTACAACTTTACGAATCCGAGTCCGATCTGAACCAAACTTGCTTGGATTGATGATAGTCCAGACCTGAAGACGCCTATATGAAAATATTCACTTTCAAAAACAGCGCCCCCTGGTGACAGCAGACACTATGACGCCTGGTATTTGAATGAACTAGTCCTACAGCTTTTGTGCGATCACCTTAAAACTTTGTGAGGTCACTGTGGACAAGTTGAGGATCTAAAGTTATTAAAAGTTTTTCAAAATGTCGCATGGTTTTCGAGATAGGGGGCGCCAAAGTTGGCGTGCATTCATATTTCTCACAACAAAAGGCAAAACTCTTACAACCCGTAAAACTTGTCCTCCTGAGGATCACTTTGAATGTACATGCATGAAACTTGGTACTCACGCGTTCCTTAGGTCCAGACGGTCAAAAAAGTCAGCGTAGCCGAAGCTCTAAAGCGAACAGGAAAGCAGCCATCTTGGATTGAAAGTAAATTTTTGGGAGATTTTGGCCATTTCGCACCAATGGTATGTGAACTAACTTGTCATAGAGCTTTTGTGCGATCACCTTTAAACTTTGTGAGGTCACTGTGAACAAGTTGAGGATCTAAAGTTATTAAAAGTTTTTCAAAATGTCCCATGGTTTTCGAGATAGGGGGCGCCAAAGTTGGCGTTCATTCATATTTCTCACAACAAAAGGCAAAACTCTTACAACCCGTAAAACTTGTCCTCCTGAGGAGCACGTTTAATGTACATGCACTAAACTTGGTACTCACGCGTTCCTTAGGTCGGGACGGTCAAAAAATTCAAAGCAGCCTAAGCTCTGAAACTAACAGGAAAGCCGCCATCTTGGATTGAAAGTACATTTTTAGCAGATTTTGGCCATTTCGCACCAATGGTATGTGAACGCACTTGTCAAAGAGCTTTAATGGGATCACCTTCAAACTTTGTGAGGTCACTGTGGACAAGTTGAGGATCCAAAGGTATCAAACTCTTTTCATTAAGTATCACGGCTAACAAGAAGAAGGGCGGCAAAGTTGGCGAAAATCACGATTCCTCGTAACACAAAACAATCTCTTATAACTTTGCCATGGAAGGTCAGATATTAACGAAACAAGTGACAATCGATGATGGGCCCTTGCTAAAGATGGATATGCAAAAACTGTACATTTAGAAAACATCGCCCCCTGTTGACGGCAGACAATATGACGTCTGGTATTTCGCTACAACAACAAACTCTTATAACTTTGCGATGAAAGGTTAGATCTTAACCAAACTAGAGACGATCGATGATGGGATCTTGCTGAAGATGCTTATGCAAAAACTGTACATTTTAAAAACAGTGCCTTCTGGTGGTAACAGAAAATACAATTTCACAATTTCCCTTATAACTTTAACAAATGTCATTGTAGCATACTCAAAATGAATGAAAACATGTAAAACACATGGTATATGATGCTTGCTGAATATGATAACAAATCTTTCAACGGTGTTGACATAAGAACACTGCACAGGACCCACTCTACTGAGTGGTTTGTCAGTGCAGTAACCTTTGTTCGCCACATGATGGAGGCATTTGCCTACAAATCAATCAAATCTAACATTTACAGTTTCTCATGCTGCTCTGAAAGGGAAAGATGGGGCAAAAGGTACTGCAAGAGGGGCCAAGGAAAAAAAAACAGGGAAAATGGGAATAGCGAAAAAGTAACAGAGGGAAAAAAGAGAAAATGCACCCTAAATTCTTATACCATCAGATGTTCTATCACAAAAATAACTAGTTATTTCTAAAATTCAGCTTCAATTCTGATACCATCAGTTGTTTTTCACAAAAATAACAACTTATAGACAAAAACACACTGTTAGACCTCAGACCTCAGACCGGCCCTGAACATGTCTGTAAAGGATGACCTCCTTACAGGAAGTACAACTCCCGAAACAGTAAGTAAAGTCTGACATTCTCCGATCCACATGAAACTTGTTATGTAAGTCAAGGTACCTTCCCTAAACACGTTTACGGACACGCCTTTCACCCAACAGGAAGACGGCCATTTTAAAAGGACACGCCTGACATTGCGCGGTGATGCAGCTGAAAATAACCTGTACCACAAGCGGTGAATGAACGGAAGATGAGGAAGAGGACTCGCGCTGCGACGTGGACGCACAGGGACTCGCGAGCCGTCAAGCTCGAACCCGTCAATTACCGCTTGCGGTACTAGTTAGGGTTCGAGCAACTTGGTTGCGCAAGAACCCTATTATAATCGCTAAGATTATTCTTATTCTTATTATTATTATTCCTCCAAATGAATCGCGTTTTTGAGGCCTTTCCCATGCCCCAAACCTCACCAAATTTTGCAACCCCATCAGACCTGGTGTAAAATTACGTATATCAATGTTTCAAGGAATGTGCGTCAAAAAATGGAAGAGGGCGGGGCTAAAAACTGACGCAAAAAACTTCTATTAGGTCATCTGCTCTCTGGTTTAACGTACATGAACGAAACTTGGCACACATGTTCATGAGGTGGGGACGGTCAAAAAAGTCGAAGACAACTTCCCTGTGAATCCTACAGGAAGGACGCCATCTTGGATTGCACGCCAAAACAGAGGCAATTTTGGCCATTTCGCACCATCGGTATTTGAACGAACTTGTCCCAGAGCTTACATGGAATCACGTTCAAACTTGGTGAGGTCACTGTGGACAAGTTGAGGATCTAAAGTTCCTGAAAACTTTTTAATAAGTATCATGGCGTACGAGAAAGGGGGCGTCAAAGTTGGTGAAAATTCACGATTTTCGCAACACGCAACAAAACTCTTATAACTTTGCGATAGAAGGTCCGATCTTAACCAAACTTGTGGCGATTGATGATGGGCCCTTGCTGAAGAGGCCTATGCAAAACCTGTCAAGTTTGTAAACATCGCCTCCTGGTGGTGGCAGAAAATAAAAAAAAAAAGTTACTTTTACAATTTCGGGAATAACTTTTACAGAGATTATCGAATCAAACTCAAAATTGGTAAAAATCACCCAAAACACAAGGTAGATGATGCATGCTCAATATGATGGCGTAGAGTTACATGATGTTGCCATGGTAATGATGCAAAGTCGGATTTTTGCGACAAAAAAACAAACTGCTACTACTTTGCGAATCCTAGTCCAATCTGAACCAAACTTGCTAGGATTGATGATAGTCCAGCCCTGAAGACGTCTATATGAAAATATTCACTTTCAAAAACAGCACCCCCTGGTGACGGAGACAATATGACCTCTGATATTTGAATGAATTATTCCTAGAGTTCTTGTGCGATCACCTTTAAACTCGTGAGGTCACTGTGAACCAGTTGAGGAGCTTAAGTTATCAAAAGTTTTTTAAAATATCTCATGGTGTACGAGATAGGGGGCGCCAAAGTGGGTGTAAATTCCTATTTTTCACAACAAAAAGCAAAACTCTTATAACTTTGCGATGGAACATCCAATCCCAACCAAACTTCCTATGATTGATAATGGGTAGTTGCTAAAGGCGACTATATTGCCGAAAACAATACATTCTGAAAACAGCGCCTCCTGGTGGTGGTAGAAAATACAACAAAAATAAAACTGTTTCAACTTTGCCAATCCTGGTCCAATCTGAACCAAACTTGCTAGGATTGTTGATAGTCTGGCCCTGAACAAACCTATGTGAAAATATTTCAAGTCAAAATCAGAGCCCCCTGGTGAAAGTGGACGGGCCAAAAAACTGCTCCACCCCCTAAAACCTGTGGTCCTGAGGAGCACGTTTAATGTACATGCACAAAACTTGGTACACGTGTTCCTTAGGGCGGGCCGGTCAAAAAAGTCAGCGTAGCCTATGCTCTAAAACTAACAGGAAAGCCGCCATCTTGGATTGAAAGTAAATGCTTTGCTGATTTTGGCCATTTTGCACCAATGATATTTGAACAGATTTGTCCTACAACTTTCATGGGATCACCTTCAAACTTGGTGAGGTCACTTTGGACAAGTTGAGGATCCAAAGGTATCAAAATCTTTTCAATAGGTATTATGGCGGAAGAGTAAGGGGCCGGCAAAGTTGGTGAAAATTTTAATGTTTCGCCACAGGCAACAAAACTCTTATAACTTTGCGATAGAAGGTCACATCCCAACCAAATTACCTAGGGTTGATGATGGACCTTTGCTGAAGAAGTCTGTGGAAAAACTGTACATTTTTAGTACAGCGCCTCCTTGTGGTAACAGAAAATCCAAAAAATAAACATTTCGGTAATAACTTTTACAGAGTTAATCGTATCAAACTCAAAAATTGGGAAAACATTCAAAACACATGGTCGATTATGCGTGCTTTATATGATAACAAATCGTTCAACGGTGTTGCCACAGCAACACTGCAAAGTCAGATATTTGTGACAAAACACAAACTATTACAACTTTACGAATCCGAGTCCGATCTGAACCAAACTTGCTCTGATTGATGATAATCTGGCCCTGAAGACGCCTATATGAAAATATTCTCTTTCAAAAACAGCGCCCCCTGGTGACAGCAGACACTATGACACCTGATATTTGAATGAACTAATCCTAGAGTTTTTATGCGATCACCTTGAAAGTTGGTGAGGTCACTGTGAACAAGTTGCAGAGCATAAGTTCCTGAAAGCTTTTTAAAATATCGCTCGGTGTACGAGATAGGGGGCGCCAAAGTTGGTGTTCATTCATATTTTTCACAACAAAAGGTGAAACTCTTACAACCCGTAAAACTTGTCCTCCTGAGGAGCACGTTGAATGTACATGCACGGAACTTGGTACTCACTCGTTCCTTAGGTCCAGACGGTCAAAAAAGTCAGCGTAGCCGAAGCTCTAAAACGAACAGGAAAGCCGCCATCTTGGATTGAAAGTAAATTTTTTGCAGATTTTGGCCATTTCTCACCAATGGTATGTGAACGCACTTGTCATAGAGCTTTAAAGGGATCACCTTCAAACTGGTTGAGGTCACTGTGGACAAGTTGAGGATCTAAAGTTATTAAATGTTTTTTAAAATGTTACATGGTTTTTGAGATGGGGGCGCCAAATTTGGCGTTCATTCATATTTTTCACAACAAAAGGCGAAACTCCTACAACCCGTAAAACTTATCCTCCTGAGGAGCATGTTGAATGTACATGCACTAAACTTGGTACTCACGCGTTCCTTAGGTCCAGACGGTCAAAAAATTCAAAGCAGCTTATGCTCTAAAACGAACGGGAAAGCCGCCATCTTGGATTGAAAGTAAATTTTTTGCTGATTTTGGCCATTTCGCACCAATGGTATGTGAACGCACTTGTCATAGAGCTTTCATGGGATCACCTTCAAACTTGCTGAGGTCACTGTGGACAAGTTGAGGATATAAAGTTCCTGAAAACTTTTTAATAAGTATCATGGCGTACGAGAAAGGGGGCGTCAAAGTTGGTGAAAATTTAAGATTTTCGCCACATGCAACAAAACTCTTATAACTTTGCGATAGAAGGTCCGATATTAACCAAACAAGTGACAAACGATGATGGGCCCTTGCTAAAGATGTCTATGCAAAAACTGTAAATTTTGAAAACATCGCCTCCTGGTGGTGGCAAACACTAGGAAGTCTGGTATTTCGCAACACACAACAAACTCTTATAACTTTGCGATTGAAGGTCAGATCTTAACCAAACTTGTGATGATAGATGATGGGCTTTTGCTAAAGATGCCTAAGCAAAAACTGTAAATTTTGGAAACAGCGCCACCTTGTGGTAACAGAAAGTACAAGTTCACAATTTCCCTTATAACTTTAACAAATTTCCTTGTATCAAACTCAAAATTTGGGAAAACATTCAAAACACATGGTAGATGATGCGTGCCTAATATGATAACAAATTGTTCAACAGTGTTGCAATGACAACACTGCAAAGTCAGATATTTGCGACAAAAACAAACTGCTACCACTTTGCGAATGCTATTCCAATCTGAACCAAACTTGCTAGGATTGATGATAGTCAATCCCTGAAGATGCCTATATGAAAATATTCACTTTAAAAAACAGTGCCCCCGTTGACGGCAGACAATATGACGTCTGGTATTTCGCTACAACAACAAACTCTTATAACTTTGCGATGGAAGGTCAGATCTTAACCAAACTCGTGACGATCGATGATGGGCTCTTGCTGAAGATGCTTATGCAAAAACTGTACATTTTGAAAACAGCGCCTTCTGGTGGTAACATAAAATACAAGTTCACAATTTCCCTTATAACTTTAACAAATTTCATTGTATCATACTCAAAATGAATGAAAACATGTAAAAAACATGGTAGATGATGCTTGCTGAATATGATAACAAATCGTTCAACGGTGTTGACATAAGAACACTGCACAGGACCCACTCTACTGAGTGGTTTGTCAGTGCAGTAACCTTTGTTCGCCACATGATGGAGGCATTTGCCTACAAATCTATCAAATCTAACATTTACAGTTTCTCATGCTGCTCTAATTGGGATTGTTGTATCCACTTGAAACTTGATACATGAGACCTCAGACCCGCCCGGAACATGTCTGTAAAGCAGTAATGCCAAAGTCAAATACACGGGGGGCCAAAATAAAAAAAATGGTACAGGTGGAGGGTTAAATATTTATTAAAACTTGCAATTACTGCACATATTGAACCAATACCAATACAAAAGCCTATATTGCTCTCAATCATTAAATTAATTTAAATTAAATTAAATTAAATTAAATTAAGCAAAATATAAATAAAATCAGTTGCAATATTTTCTTAAGGCTCTTTCAGTAACAAATTGAAAAAATTTTTCCTTCTTCTTTTTAACAGGTAAACAGCAAAATGTTATTTTCCTTCAAAGCTCAATGGCAAGATAAATGCAAAAATGAAACAGCATGTTACAAAACAAATCAGTGTGCTGCTCTGATCCTCACCAATGTTTGTCTTTTATAATAAAATTAGAAGTTAATTCAAACTTGAAAAGTGCAAAACAGTTGCAAGTTTCATAGTGCCTTCTTAAGTTATATTCTTTCATAACGACACACTGTCTCCACACACAAGACACACAGGCTTTCCTTTTACTTCGGTGAACATTATTCTTCCTCCCACCTGTCTTGAAAACCCTGTTTTCACCGTCTACTTTTCTATTTGTCTATTTGGGGGAGAGGGAGATGAAAAATGACAGCAATGTTTAGTCCTCCACTGTGACTGTGATGATGTTCATGAATGATGACACGGGATCGCACTCGCAGTGCATCTTGGGATTTGTAGTATTATGGTGCTGAGGGCACATAATAGTGCAAGCCGGTTTTAATAGTAATTAAAAATCATCCCGCTAGCCAGACATAACTCATTCACGGGCCTTGATTCTGCCATATGTGCTGTAAAGGATAACCTCCCTACAGGAAGTAGAACTCCCGAAACAGGAAGTCAAGTCTAACATTTTCCAATCTTCACAAAACTTGATATGTGAGGAACGTCCCTGAACACGTTTACGGACACACCTTTCACCAAACAGGAAGTCGCCCATTTTAAACAGGAAGTGCCATCTAACTTAGCACATGGACGCTGAAAATAGTCTAAGCTGAAAATTACTACTGCCGCAAGCGGTGAATGAACGGAAGATGAGCTAGACGTCTCGCACGGCGAGGTGGGCGCAGGGAGACCCGCGAGCCGTCAAGCTCGAACCCGTTGATTACCGCTTGCGGTACTAGTTCTTATTATTATTATTCCTCCAAATGAATCGCGTTTTTGAGGCCTTTCCCATGCCCCAAAACTCACCAAATTTTGCAACCCCATCAGACCTGGTGTAAAATTACGTATATCAGTGTTTCAAGGAATGTGCGTCAAAAAATGGAAGAGGGCGGGGCTAAAAACTGACGCAAAAAACTTCTATTAGGTCATCTGCTCTCGGGTTTAACGTACATGAACGAAACTTGGCACACATGTTCATGAGGTGGGGACGGTCAAAAAAGTCGATGACAACTTCCCTGTGAATCCTACAGGAAGGCCGCCATCTTGGATTGCACTCCAAAACAGAGGCGATTTTGGCCATTTCGCACCATCGGTATTTGAACGAACTTGTCCTAGAGCTTACATGGGATCACGTTCAAACTTGGTGAGGTCACTGTGGACAAGTTGGGGATCTAACGATGCTTATGGTTAGTTGAAATGTCGCATGGCGTACGAGAAAAGGGCCGGCAAAGTTGGCGAAAATTTGTAATTTCTCGCTACACGCAACTAAACTCTTATAACTTTGTGATGGAAGGTCCGATCGTAACCAAACTTGTGGCGATCGATGATGGGCCCTTGCTGAAGATGCCTATGCAAAAACTGTTAAGTTTGTAAACATCGCCTCCTGGTGGTGGCAGAAAATCTAAAAAAAAAAGTTACTTTTACAATTTCGGGAATAACTTTTACAGAAATGATTGTATCAAACTCAAAATTGGTTAAAAGATTCTAAACACATGGTAGACTATGCGTGCTCAATATGATGGCGTATCGTTACATGATGTTGCCATGGTAATGATGCAAAGTCGGATTTTTGCGACAAAAAAACAAACTGCTACCACTTTGCGAATCCTTGTCCAATCTGAACCAAACTTGCCATGATTGATGATAGTCCGGCCCTGAAGACACCTATATGAAAATATTCACTTTCAAAAACAGCACCCCCTGGTGACGGAGACAATATGACCTCTGGTATTTGAATGAATTAATCCTAGAGTTCTTGTGCGATCACCTTTAAACTTGGTCAGTTCACTGTGAACCAGTTGAGGAACTTAAGTTATCAAAAGTTTTTTAAAATGTCTCATGGTGTACGAGATAGGGGGCGCCAAAGTGGGTGTAAATTCCTATTTTTCACAACAAAAAGCTAAACTCTTATAACTTTGTGATGGAAGATCCAATCCCAACCAAACTTCCTATGATTGATAATGGGTAGTTGCTGAAGGCGACTATATTGCCGAAAACAATAAATTTTGAAAACAGCGCCTCCTGGTGGTGGTAGAAAATACAAAAAAAAAAAAACTGTCACAACTTTGCCAATCCTGGTCCAATCTGAGCCAAACTTGCTAGGATTGTTGATAGTCTGGCCCTGAACAAACCTATGTGAAAATATTTCATGTCAAAATCAGCGCCCCCTGGTGAAAGTGGACGGGCCAAAAAACTGCTCCAACCCCTAAAACTTGTGGTCCTGAGGAGCACGTTTAATGTTCATGCACGAAACTTGGTACACGCCTTCCTTAGGTCGGGCCGGTCAAAAAAGTCAGCGTAGCCTATGCTCTAAAACGAACAGGAAAGCCGCCATCTTGGATTGAAAGTAAATGCTTTGCTGATTTTGGCCATTTCGCACCAATGATATTTGAACAGATTTGTCCTAGAACTTTCATGGGATCACCTTCAAACTTGGTGAGGTCACTTTGGACAAGTTGAGGATCCAAAGGTATCAAAATCTTTTCAATAGGTATTATGGCGTAAGAGTAAGGGGCCGGCAAAGTTGGTGAACATTTTAATGTTTCGCCACAGGCAACAAAACTCTTATAACTTTGCGACAGAAGGTCACATCCCAACCAAATTACCTAGGGTTGATGATGGACCATTGCTGAAGAAGTCTGTGAAAAAAACGCAAATTTTGAGCACAGTGCCTCCTTGTGGTAACAAAATATACAAAAAAAAACAATTTCGGTTATAACTTTTACAGAGTTAATCGTATCAAACTCAAAAATTTGGAAAACATTTAAAACACATGTTCGATGATGCGTGCTTAATATGATAACAAATCGTTCAACGGTGTTGCCACAGCAACACTGCAAAGTCAGATATTTGTGACAAAAAACAAACTGCTACAACTTTACGAATCCGAGTCCGATCTGAACCAAACTTGCTTGGATTGATGATAGTCCAGACCTGAAGACGCCTATATGAAAATATTCACTTTCAAAAACAGCGCCCCCTGGTGACAGCAGACACTATGACGCCTGGTATTTGAATGAACTAGTCCTACAGCTTTTGTGCGATCACCTTTAAACTTTGTGAGGTCACTGTGGACAAGTTGAGGATCTAAAGTTATTAAAAGTTTTTCAAAATGTCGCATGGTTTTCGAGATAGGGGGCGCCAAAGTTGGCGTTCATTCATATTTCTCACAACAAAAGGCAAAACTCTTACAACCCGTAAAACTTGTCCTCCTGAGGATCACGTTGAATGTACATGCATGAAACTTGGTACTCACGCGTTCCTTAGGTCCAGACGGTCAAAAAAGTCAGCGTAGCCGAAGCTCTAAAGCGAACAGGAAAGCCGCCATCTTGGATTGAAAGTAAATTTTTGGGAGATTTTGGCCATTTCGCACCAATGGTATGTGAACTAACTTGTCATAGAGCTTTTGTGCGATCACCTTTAAACTTTGTGAGGTCACTGTGGACAAGTTGAGGATCTAAAGTTATTAAAAGTTTTTCAAAATGTCCCATGGTTTTCGAGATAGGGGGCGCCAAAGTTGGCGTTCATTCATATTTCTCACAACAAAAGGCAAAACTCTTACAACCCGTAAAACTTGTCCTCCTGAGGAGCACGTTTAATGTACATGCACTAAACTTGGTACTCACGCGTTCCTTAGGTCGGGACGGTCAAAAAATTCAAAGCAGCCTAAGCTCTGAAACGAACAGGAAAGCCGCCATCTTGGATTGAAAGTACATTTTTAGCAGATTTTGGCCATTTCGCACCAATGGTATGTGAACGCACTTGTCAAAGAGCTTTAATGGGATCACCTTCAAACTTTGTGAGGTCACTGTGGACAAGTTGAGGATCCAAAGGTATCAAAATCTTTTCATTAAGTATCACGTCGAACAAGAAAAAGGTCAGGAAAGTTGGCGAAAATCACGATTCCTCGCAACACACAACAATCTCTTATAACTTTGCCATGGAAGGTCAGATATTAACTAAACAAGTGACAATCGATGATGGGCCCTGGCTAAAGATGTCTATGCAAAAACTGTACATTTTGAAAACATCGCCCCCTGTTGACGGCAGACAATATGACGTCTGGTATTTCGCTACAACAACAAACTCTTATAACTTTGCGATGAAAGGTTAGATCTTAACCAAACTAGTGACGATCGATGATGGGATCTTGCTGAAGATGCTTATGCAAAAACTGTACATTTTAAAAAAGCGCCTTCTGGTGGTAACAGAAAATACAATTTCACAATTTCCCTTATAACTTTAACAAATTTCATTGTATCATACTCAAAATGAATGAAAACATGTAAAACACATGGTAGATGATGCTTGCTGAATATGATAACAAATCGTTCAACGGTGTTGACATAAGAACACTGCACAGGACCCACTCTACTGAGTGGTTTGTCAGTGCAGTAACCTTTGTTCGCCACATGATGGAGGCATTTGCCTACAAATCTATCAAATCTAACATTTACAGTTTCTCATGCTGCTCTGAAAGGGAAAGATGGGGCAAAAGGTACTGCAAGAGGGGCCAAGGAAAAAAAAAAACAGGGAAAATGGGAAGAGAGAAAAAGTAACAGAGGGAAAAAAGAGAAAATGCACCCTAAATTCTTATACCATCAGATGTTCTATCACAAAAATAACTAGTTATTTCTAAAATTCAGCTTCAATTCTGATACCATCAGTTGTTTTTCACAAAAATAACAACTTATAGATGAAATCACACTGTTAGACCTCAGACCCGCCCTGAACATGTCTGTAAAGGATGACCTCCTTACAGGAAGTACAACTCCCGAAACAGGAAGTAAAATCTGACATTCTCCGATCCACACGAAACTTGTTATGTAAGTCAAGGTACCTTCCCTAAACACGTTTACGGACACGCCTTTCACCCAACAGGAAGACGGCCATTTTAAAAGGACACGCCTGACATTGCGCACGGATGCAGCTGAAAATAACCTGTACCACAAGCGGTGAATGAACGGAAGATGAGGAAGAGGACTCGCGCTGCGACGTGGACGCACAGGGACTCGCGAGCCGTCAAGCTCGAACCCGTCAATTACCGCTTGCGGTACTAGTTCTTATTAGGGTTCGAGCAACTTGGTTGCAAGAACCCTATTGTAATCGTAAGATTATTAGGGTTCGAGCAACTTGGTTGCAAGAACCCTATTGAAACTGTAAAGATTATTAGGGTTCGAGCAACTTGGTTGCAAGAACCCTATTGAAACTGTGATGTTTATTAGGGTTCGAGCAACTTGGTTGCGCAAGAACCCTATTATAATCGCTAAGATTATTCTTATTATTATTCCTCCAAATGAATCGCGTTTTTGAGGCCTTTCCCATGCCCCAAAACTCACCAAATTTTGCAACCCCATCAGACCTGGTGTAAAATTACGTTTATTAATGTTTCGGGGAATGTGCGTTAAAAAATGAAAGTGGGCGGGGCAAATAACTGCTCCACCCCCTAAAACTTGTGGGCCTGAGGAGCACGTTTAATGTACATGCACGAAACTTGGTACACGCGTTCTTTAGGTCGGGATGGTCAAAAAAGTCAGCGTAGCCTATGCTCTAAAACGAACAGGAAAGCCGCCATCTTGGATTGAAAATTCATTTTTTGCCGATTTTGGCCATATCGCACCATCGGTATTTGAACGAACTTGTCCTAGAGCTTACATGGGATCACGTTCAAACTTGGTGAGGTCACTTTGGACAAGTTGAGGATCTAAAGTTGCTAAAAACTTTTTAATAAGTATCATGGTGTACGAGAAAGGGGCCGGCAAAGTTGGTGAAAATTTTGATTTTTCGCCACAGGCAACAAAACTCTTATAACTTTGCGATAGAAGGTCACTTCCCAACCAAATTACCTAGGGTTGATGATGGACCATTGCTGAAGAAGTCTGTGGAAAAACTGTACATTTTTAGCACAGCGCCTCCTTGTGGTAACAGAAAATACAACAAATACACAATTTCGGTAATAACTTTTACATATTTAATCGTATCAAACTCAAAATTTGTGACAACATTTAAAACACATGAAAGATGATGCGTGCTTATTATGATAACAAATGGCGCAACGGTGTTGCCATAGCAACACTGCAAAGTCAGATATTTGTGACAAAACAACAAACTGCTACAACTTTGCGAAACTGAGTCCAATCTGAACCAAACTTGCTAGGATTGATGATAGTCTGGCCCTGAAGACACCTATTTGAAAATATTCACTTTCAAAAACAGCGCCCCCTTGTGACAGCAGCCACTATGACACCTGATATTTGAATGAACTTGTCCTAGAGTTTTTGTGCGATCACCTTGAAAATTAGTGAGGTCACTGTGAACAAGTTGCCGAGCATAAGTTACTGAAAGCCTTTTAAAATGTCGCTCGGTGTACGAGATAGGGGGCGCCAAAGTTGGTGTTCATTCATATTTTTCACAACAAAAGGCAAAACTCTTACAACCCGTAAAACTTGTCCTCCTGAGGAGCACGTAGAATGTACATGCACGAAACTTGGTACTCACGCGTTCGTTAGGTCCAGACGGTCAAAAAGTCAGCGTAGCCGAACCTCTAAAACGAACAGGAAAGCCGCCATTTTGGATTGAAAGTACATTTTTTGCAGATTTTGGCCATTTCGCACCAATGGTATGTGAACGCACTTGTCATAGAGCTTTAAAGGGATCACCTTCAAACTGGTTGAGGTCACTGTGAATAAGTTGAGGATCTAAAGTTATTAAAAGTTTTTTAAAATGTCACATGGTTTTTGAGATAGGGGGCGCCAAAGTTGGCGTTCATTCATATTTTTCACAACAAAAGGCTAAACTCTTACAACCCGTAAAACTTGTCCTCCTGAGGAGCACGTTTAATGTACATGCACTAAACTTTGTACTCACGCGTTCCTTAGGTCAGGACGGTCAAAAAATTCAAAGCAGCCTATGCTCTAAAACGAACGGGAAAGCCGCCATCTTTGATTGAAAGTACATTTTTGCAGATTTTGGCCATTTCGCACCAATGGTATGTGAACGCACTTGTCATAGAGCTTTCATGGGATCACCTTGAAACTTTGTGAGGTCACTGTGAACAAGTTGAGGATCCAAAGGTATCAAAATCTTTTCAGTAAGTATCACGGCGAACAAGAAGAAGGTCAGGAAAGTTGGCGAAAATCACGATTCCTCGCAACACACAACAATCTCTTATAACTTTGCCATGGAAGGTCAGATATAAACCAAACAAGTGACAATCGATGATGGGCCCTTGCTAAAGATGTCTATGCAAAAACTGTAAATTTTGAAAACATCGCCTCCTGGTGGTGGCAAACACTAGGAAGTCTGGTATTTCGCAACACACAACAAACTCTTATAACTTTGCGATTGAAGGTCAGATCTTAACCAAACTTGTGATGATCGATGATGGGCTTTTGCTGAAGATGCCTATGCAAAAATTGTAAATTTTTGAAACAGCGCCACCTGGTGGTAACAGAAAGTACAAGTTCACAATTTCCCTTATAACTTTAACAAATGTCCTTGTATCAAACTCAAAATTTGGGAAAACATTCCAAACACATGGTAGATGATGTGTGCCTAATATGATAACAAATTGTTCAACAGAGTTGCCATGACAACACTACAAAGTCAGATATTTGCGACAAAAAACAAACTGCTACCACTTTGCGAATGCTATTCCAATCTGACCCAAACTTGCTAGGATTGATGATAGTCAATCCCTGAAGATGCCTATATGAAAATATTCATTATCAAAAACAGTGCCCCCTGTTGACGGCAGACAATATGACGTCTGGTATTTCGCTACAACAACAAACTCTTATAACTTTGCGATGGAAGGTCAGATCTTAACCAAACTCGTGACGATCGATGATGGGATCTTGCTGAAGATGCTTGTGCAAAAACTGTACATTTTGAAAACAGCGCCTTCTGGTGGTAACATAAAATACAAGTTCACAATTTCCCTTATAACTTTAAAAAATTTCATTGTATCATACTCAAAATGAATGAAAACATGAAAAACACATGGTAGATGATGCTTGCTGAATATGATAACAAATCGTTCAATGGTGTTGACATAAGAACACTGCACAGGATCCACTCTACTGAGTGGTTTGTCATTGCAGTAACCTTTGTTCGCCACATGATGGAGGCATTTGCCTACAAATCTATCAAATCTAACATTTACAGTTTCTCATGCTGCTCTGAAAGGGAAAGATGGGGCAAAAGGTACTGCAAGAGGGGCCAAGGAAAAAAAAAACAGGGAAAATGGGAAGAGAGAAAAAGTAACAGAGGGAAAAAAGAGAAAATGCACCCTAAATTCTTATACCATCAGATGTTCTATCACAAAAATAACTAGTTATTTCTAAAATTCATTATTATTATTATTCCTCTAAATGAATCGCCTTTTTGAGGCCTTTCCCATACACGAAAACTCACCAATTTTTGCGAGGGCATCAAACCTGGTGTAAATTTACGTCTGATAGTAGTTCGGGGACACTGCGTTCAAAATTGAAAGTGGGCGGGGCTTACGAAAATGAAAAACAGCTTTCATCAGGCCGATTTTTCTCGTGTTTCACGTACATGCACGAAAATTGGTACACGTGTTAAGCATGTCAGGACGGTCCAAAAAGTCCGTGCTAGCGCCGCTGTAAGTCCTACAGGAAGGCCGCCATCTTGGGTTGAACAGCCATTTTTGGCCTATTTTGGCCATTTTGCAGCAATGGTATGTGAACGAACTTGTCCTAGAGCTTACATGGGATCCTGTTCAAACTTGGTGAGGTCACTGTGGACAAGTTGGGGATCTAACGATGCTTATGGTTAGTTGAAATGTCGCATGGTGTACGAGAAAAGGGCCGGCAAAGTTGGCTAAAATTTGTAATTTCTCGCTACACGCAACGAAACTCTTATAACTTTGTGATGGAAGGTCCGATCGTAACCAAACTTGTGGCGATCGATGATGGGCCCTTGCTGAAGATGGCTATGCAAAACCTGTCAAGTTTGTAAACATCGCCTCCTGGTGGTGGCAGAAAATCTAAAAAAAAAAGTTACTTTTACAATTTCGGGAATAACTTTTACAGAGATTATCGTATCAAACTCAAAATTGGTAAAAATCACCCTAAACACAAGGTAGACTATGTGTGCTCAATATGATGGCGTAGAGTTACATGATGTTGCCATGGTAATGATGCAAAGTCGGATTTTTGC
>NW_025322271.1:0-7536 GCF_019176455.1 Solea senegalensis | reverse complement strand
GACATCTGAGCTATCCAGTCCCACCACAGTGTCTGAATCCACCATTCAAACTGATTCAGTAACATCTCAGCCGACTGACACCACATCAAAACCAGCTACTGCCACTGACACAGTCATCACTGAGCCTTCAAAGACAACAGTGCCTTCTGAACCAACCACTCAGACTGCTACACCAACGTCAGGAACTACAGGGACCACATTGGCATCTCAACCTACAATTACTACTGACTTTGTGTCTTCTGAGTCCATGGCTACTGTAACATCCGACCCTCATGAGACAATGACCACACCTGAAGAAACTACTTATACTGAAACAACATTAGTGCCAACAGAAACACCTGCAACATCTCAGACAACACTTGCCACATCTGAAGAATCCACTCCAACTCAACAAGTAACATCTGATCACACTGGCACCACTTTGCTAACTGAATCCACAGATTGGACAGATACAGTGACATCTGAGCTATCCAGTCCCACCACAGTGTCTGAATCCACCATTCAAACTGATTCAGTAACATCTCAGCCAACTGACACCACATCAGAACCAGCTACTGCCACTGACACAGTCATCACTGAGCCTTCAAAGACAACAGTGCCTTCTGAACAAACCACTCAGACTGCTACACCAACGTCAGGAACTACAGGGACAACATTGGCATCTCAACCTACAATTACTACTGACTTTGTGTCTTCTGAGTCCATGGCTACTGTAACATCCGACCCTCATGAGACAATGACCCCACCTGAAGAAACTACTCATACTGAAACAACATTAGTGCCAACAGACACACCTGCAACATCTCAGACAACACTTGCCACATCTGAAGAATCCACTCCAACTCAACAAGTAACATCTGATCACACTGGCACCACTTTGCTAACTGAATCCACAGCTTGGACAGATACAGTGACATCTGAGCTATCCAGTCCCACCACCGTGTCTGAATCCACCATTCAAACTGATTCAGTAACATCTCAGCCAACTGACACCACATCAGAAGCAGCTACTGCCACTGACACAGTCATCACTGAGCCTTCAAAGACAACAATGCCTTCTGAACCAACCACTCAGACTGCTACACCAACGTCAGGAACTACAGGGACAACATTGGCATCTCAACCTACAATTACTACTGACTTTGTGTCTTCTGAGTCCATGGCTACTGTAACATCCGACCCTCATGAGACAATGACCACACCTGAAGAAACTACCAGAAACAACATTTAGGGTGCCAACAGAAATGCAAATATCCTCACAGAGACAACACTTGCCACATCTGAACTCAACTCACCAGTAACATCTGGATCACACTAGCACCAATTTCAATAACTGAATCACAGCTTGACAGATACAGTGACATTCTATCCAGTCCCACCACCGCAGTTCGAATCCACCATTCAAACGATTCAGTAACATTCCCAGCCAACTGACAATTACATCAGAACTAGCTAATACACTGACACAGTCATCACTGAGCCTTTCAAAGACAACAGTGCCTTGAACTACAACCACCAGACTGCTGTACACCAACGCCAGGGAACTACAGGGACAACATTGGCATCTCAACCTACAATTACTACTGACTTTGTGTCTTCTGAGTCCATGGCTACTGTAACATCCGACCCTCATGCGACAATGACCACACCTGAAGAAACTACTCATACTGAAACAACATTAGTGCCAACAGAAACACCTGCAACATCTCAGACAACACTTGCCACATCTGAAGAATCCACTCCAACTCAACAAGTAACATCTGATCACACTGGCACCACTTTGCTAACTGAATCCACAGCTTGGACAGATACAGTGACATCTGAGCTATCCAGTCCCACCACCGTGTCTGAAGCCACCATTCAAACTGATTCAGTAACATCTCAGCCAACTGACACCACATCAGAACCAGCTACTGCCACTGACACAGTCATCACTGAGCCTTCAAAGACAACAGTGCCTTCTGAACCAACCACTCAGACTGCTACACCAACGTCAGGAACTACAGGGACAACATTGGCATCTCAACCTACAATTACTACTGACGTTGTGTCTTCTGAGTCCATGGCTACTGTAACATCCGACCCTCATGAGACAATGACCACAATCTTTTGAAGAAACCATTTATACTGAAACAACATTAGTGCCAAATTGCATCTGCAACATCTCAGACAACACTCACACATTCGTAAGAATCCACCTTAACTCAAGTAACATCTGATCATTAATATACCACTTTTACTTAACTGAATCCACAGCTTGACAGATACAGTGACATCTGAGTTATCTAGTCCCACCACCCTGCAGTTCGAATCCACCTCATTCAAACTGATTCAGTACATCTCTCAGCCAACTGACACCCTACATCAGAACCAGCTACTGCCACACTGACACGAGCCAAAGACAAGACACAGTGCCTTCTGAACCAACCACTCAGACTGCTACACCAACGCCAGGAACTACAGGGACAACATTACATCCTCAACCTACAATTACTGACTTTGTATGTCTTCTGAGTCCATGCATACTAAAATATCCGACCTCATGAGACAATGACCTGAAGAACGACGGCATTGAAACAACATTAGTGCCAACAGAAACACCTGCAACATCTCAGACAACACTTGCCACATCTGAAGAATCCACTCCAACTCAACAAGTAACATCTGATCACACTGGCACCACTTTGCTAACTGAATCCACAGATTGGACAGATACAGTGACATCTGAGCTATCCAGTCCCACCACCATGTCTGAATCCACCATTCAAACTGATTCAGTAACATCTCAGCCAACTGACACCACATCAGAACCAGCTACTGCCACTGACACAGTCATCACTGAGCCTTCAAAGACAACAGTGCCTTCTGAACCAACCACTCAGACTGCTACACCAACGTCAGGAACTACAGGGACAACATTGGCATCTCAACCTACAATTACTACTGACTTTGTGTCTTCTGAGTCCATGGCTACTGTAACATCCAACCCTCATGAGACAATGACCACACCTGAAGAAACTACTCATACTGAAACAACATTAGTGCCAACAGAAACACCTGCAACATCTCAGACAACACTTGCCACATCTGAAGAATCCACTCTAACTCAACAAGTAACATCTGATCACACTAGCACCACTTTGCTAACTGAATCCACAGCTTGGACAGATACAGTGACATCTGAGCTATCCAGTCCCACCACCGTGTCTGAATCCACCATTCAAACTGATTCAGTAACATCTCAGCCAACTGACACCACATCAGAACCAGCTACTGCCACTGACACAGTCATCACTGAGCCTTCAAAGACAAGAGTGCCTTCTGAACCAACCACTCAGACTGCTACACCAACGTCAGGAACTACAGGGACAACATTGGCATCTCAACCTACAATTACTACTGACTTTGTGTCTTCTGAGTCCATGGCTACTGTAACATCCAGCCCTCATGAGACAATGACCACACCTGAAGAAACTACTCATACTGAAACAACATTAGTGCCAACAGAAACACCTGCAACATCTCAGACAACACTTGCCACATCTGAAGAATCCACTCCAACTCAACAAGTAACATCTGATAACACTGGCACCACTTTGCTAACTGAATCCACAGCTTGGACAGATACAGTGACATCTGAGCTATCCAGTCCCACCACCGTGTCTGAATCCACCATTCAAACTTATTCAGTAACATCTCAGCCAACTGACACCACATCAGAACCAGCTACTGCCACTGACACAGTCATCACTGAGCCTTCAAAGACAACAGTGCCTTCTGAACCAACCACTCAGACTGCTACACCAACGTCAGGAACTACAGGGACAACATTGGCATCTCAACCTACAATTACTACTGACTTTGTGTCTTCTGAGGCCATGGCTACTGTAACATCCGACCCTCATGAGACAATGACCACACCTGAAGAAACTACTCATACTGAAACAACATTAGTGCCAACAGAAACACCTGCAACATCTCAGACAACACTTGCCACATCTGAAGAATCCACTCCAACTCAACAAGTAACATCTGATCACACTGGCACCACTTTGCAAACTGAATCCACAGCTTGGACAGATACAGTGACATCTGAGCTATCCAGTCCCACCACCGTGTCTGAATCCACCATTCAAACTGATTCAGTAACATCTCAGCCAACTGACACCACATCAGAACCAGCTACTGCCACTGACCCAGTCATCACTGAGCCTTCAAAGACAACAGTGCCTTCTGAACCAACCACTCAGACTGCTACACCAACGTCAGGAACTACAGGGACAACATTGGCATCTCAACCATCAATTACTACTGACTTTGTGTCTTCTGAGTCCATGGCTACTGTAACATCCGACCCTCATGAGACAATGACCACACCTGAAGAAACTACTCATACTGAAACTACATTAGTGCCAACAGAAACACCTGCAACATCTCAGACAACACTTGCCACATCTGAAGAATCCACTCTAACTCAACAAGTAACATCTGATCACACTGGCACCACTTTGCTAACTGGATCCACAGCTTGGACAGATACAGTGACATCTGAGCTATCCAGTCCCACCACAGTGTCTGAATCCACCATTCAAACTGATTCAGTAACATCTCAGCCGACTGACACCACATCAGAACCAGCTACTGCCACTGACACAGTCATCACTGAGCCTTCAAAGACAACAGTGCCTTCTGAACCAACCACTCAGACTGCTACACCAACGTCAGGAACTACAGGGACAACATTGGCATCTCAACCTTCAATTACTACTGACTTTGTGTCTTCTGAGTCCATGGCTACTGTAACATCCGACCCTCATGAGACAATGCCCACACCTGAAGAAACTACTCATACTGAAACAACATTAGTGAATCCACAGCTGGGACAGATACAGTGACATCTGAGCTATCCAGTCCCACCACCGTGTCTGAATCCACCATTCAAACTGATTCAGTAACATCTCAGCCAACTGACACCACATCAGAACCAGCTACTGCCACTGACACAGTCATCACTGAGCCTTCAAAGACAACAGTGCCTTCTGAACCAACCACTCCGACTGCTACACCAACGTCAGGAACTACAGGGACAACATTGGCATCTCAACCTACAATTACTACTGACTTTGTGTCTTCTGAGTCCATGGCTACTGTAACATCCGACCCTCATGAGACAATGACCACCCCTGAAGAAACTACTCATACTGAAACAACATTAGTGCCAACAGAAACACCTGCAACATCTCAGACAACACTTGCCACATCTGAAGAATCCACTCCAACTCAACAAGTAACATCTGATCACACTGGCACCACTTTGCTAACTGAATCCACAGCTTGGACAGATACAGTGACATCAGAGCTATCCAGTCCCACCACAGTGTCTGAATCCACCATTCAAACTGATTCAGTAACATCTCAGCCGACTGACACCACATCAGAACCAGCTACTGCCACTGACACAGTCATCACTGAGCCTTCAAAGACAACAGTGCCTTCTGAACCAACCACTCAGACTGCTACATCAACGTCAGGAACTACAGGGACAACATTGGCATCTCAACCTACAATTACTACTGACTTTGTGTCTTCTGAGTCCATGGCTACTGTAACATCCGACCCTCATGAGACAATGACCACACCTGAAGAAACTACTCATACCGAAACAACATTAGTGCCAACAGAAACACCTGCAACATCTCAGACAACACTTGCCATATCTGAAGAATCCACTCCAACTCAACAAGTAACATCTGATCACACTGGCACCACTTTGCTAACTGAATCCACAGCTTGGACAGATACAGTGACATCTGAGCTATCCAGTCCCACCACAGTGTCTGAATCCACCATTCAAACTGATTCAGTAACATCTCAGCCGACTGACACCACATCAGAACCAGCTACTGCCACTGACACAGTCATCACTGAGCCTTCAAAGACAACAGTGCCTTCTGAACCAACCACTCAGACTGCTACACCAACGTCAGGAACTACAGGGACAACATTGTCATCTCAACCTACAATTACTACTGACTTTGTGTCTTCTGAGTCCATGGCTACTGTAACATCCGACCCTCATGAGACAATGACCACACCTGAAGAAACTACTCATACTGAAACAACATTAGTGCCAACAGAAACACCTGCAACATCTCAGACAACACTTGCCACATCTGAAGAATCCACTCTAACTCAACAAGTAACATCTGATCACACTCGCACCACTTTGCTAACTGAATCCACAGCTTGGACAGATACAGTGACGTCTGAGCTATCCAGTCCCACCACCGTGTCTGAATCAACCATTCAAACTGATTCAGTAACATCTCAGTCAACTGACACCACATCAGAACCAGCTACTGCCACTGACACAGTCATCCCTGAGCCTTCAAAGACAACAGTGCCTTCTGAACCAACCACTCAGACTGCTACACCAACGTCAGGAACTACAGGGACAACATTGGCATCTCAACCTACAATTACTACTGACTTTGTGTCTTCTGAGTCCATGGCTACTGTAACATCCGACCCTCATGAGACAATGACCACACCTGAAGAAACTACTCATACTGAAACAACATTAGTGCCAACAGAAACACCTGCAACATCTCAGACAACACTTGCCACATCTGAAGAATCCACTCCAACTCAACAAGTAACATCTGATCACACTGGCACCACTTTGCTAACTGAATCCACAGCTTGGACAGATACAGTGACATCTGAGCTATCCAGTCCCACCACCGTGTCTGAAGCCACCATTCAAACTGATTCAGTAACATCTCAGCCAACTGACACCACATCAGAAGCAGCTACTGCCACTGACACAGTCATCACTGAGCCTTCAAAGACAACAGTGCCTTCTGAACCAACCACTCAGACTGCTACACCATCGTCAGGAACTACAGGGACAACATTGGCATCTCAACCTACAATTACTACTGACTTTGTGTCTTCTGAGTCCATGGCTACTGTAACATCCGACCCTCATGAGACAATGACCACACCTGAAGAAACTACTCATACTGAAACAACATTAGTGCCAACAGAAACACCTGCAACATCTCAGACAACACTTGCCCCATCTGAAGAATCCACTCCAACTCAACAAGTAACATCTGATCACACTGGCACCACTTTGCTAACTGAATCCACAGCTTGGACAGATACAGTAACATCTGAGCTATCCAGTCCCACCACCGTGTCTGAATCCACCATTCAAACTGATTCAGTAACATCTCAGCCAACTGACACCACATCAGAACCAGCTACTGCCATTGACACAGTCATCACTGAGCCTTCAAAGACAACAGTGCCTTCTGAACCAACCACTCAGACTGCTACACCAACGTCAGGAACTACAGGGACAACATTGGCATCTCAACCTACAATTACTACTGACTTTGTGTCTTCTGAGTCCATGGCTACTGTAACATCCGACCCTCAGGAGACAATGACCACACCTGAAGAAACTACTCATACTGAAACAACATTAGTGCCAACAGAAACACCTGCAACATCTCAGACAACACTTGC